>NW_005841850.1:4931850-4943670 GCF_000455745.1 Alligator sinensis | reverse complement strand
GCAGGAATTTTTTTCCTCCACTGGGATTTTACGCAAGAGCTGTGCTGTACGAATGCAGGATTTGGGGGAACATGGATTGCAAGCAATGTATATAGCCTGCAAGTCTATACATAAATTTACAGACGCATCTTATTTTGGGAGTTATAATAAAGAGGTTTTATGTGAACTCCCTCAGACTTAGAGGTCCCTTCCAATAGAAGGACCTGACGGTGATGCCTGTTCTACATACCCACATGAGAGGCTTCAACAGGAAGAACAGACAAAGGTTGGAAGAGGGAGAACCAAGGTAAAGGGAGAATGAGTGTTTTGCCCAAGGTCAACCAAGAGGTCTGTAAGCACAGACAGGAACAGGACCAAGCTCTCCACAGTCCCAAACATCTGCTTTCACTACAAGTCCATCCTTCCTCTCTTATTGTTTTAATGTTACTCGTTGACCTCTGTGGTACACGTAGGCATGTTTGCCATGATGCATATGTTGTGCTCCTTGACTAATTCACAGCTTTCATAATCAGCATATCACAACCATATGTTTAAGCAAATATTGTGTTTCCAGCTCAGCTGGCACAGGTGAAAATAAATGAGCCTGACTCCATTTTCTGCAGGAGGAACCACTTTGGCTTTAGACCTGCTGTTCTTTCACCTGCACCGACACAACCTTAGCAACAGTGATAGCAGCAGAAATGAGGCAGCTCAGATTTTCCTGACCCACAGTCTAAACTTCCATCTAGAGGTTTTCCACATCTGAGGCTTTGATCCTGCAAAGCTATTCCATATAGCCAGGACCTTGCATCTTCATGAGTTCCAGTTGAAATCAAGAGTTTTCACCTGGATAGAAGGTAGAAGATCTCATGGGACCAGGGCCTCAATTTTTGCTGAGTGGTATATGGAAGGCAGTTAATGCATGGGTAAAAGAAAAATTCATAATGATAGCTGGAAGGCCTGGAGAGGTTTCCGCTATCAAAGTACTTGACACCCATCACGGCATAGACATCCAACTCGGGACACTGCTCTGGAACAAAGGGATTCTAATGAGCTTCTCATCTTGGGTACCAGCCTAAATTCACCCTATTGAACCCAACGGAAGTTAACTGTGGGATACAGTGCTATCAGGTATGACTAAGGATATTAGAACTTATTCCATTTAATGGAGCTTTCCCTTAACGTACTCTTTGGAGGCAGCCAATCTTCCAGGAGATTAACAAAAGGCTGGGGAGGGTCACATTGTATTATATTGTAAGCACTGATGGTCCTGGAGAACAAGCACTCATAATTTACCTTAAAGAGAAGTGAGGTGGTTAGCCACGTTAATCTAAACCAGGGGTGTCAAATTCAAAGCCTCCCTGAGTGGGTGTGCAGGCCGGACCAAGACCAACCCCCTGAAGAGTGGCCAGTGCTGGGTGCAACCCACACACTGTACGCAGCATGCACCAGCCCCTGGGACTGGCACTTGGTGCATGCTGCCCACACCATTCAGGTGGGACCCAGTGATGCAGGGGGGCAGTCTGGGGCACCACATGGAGTCCACGTCTCGGACCCCCTGTTCTGTGTGCAGTGCCAGGTCCAGCCCGCGCCCCGTGCTTGGCCCTATGCCACACACAGCATGCACGGCTGGCCCAGCTATGCATGCCAGTCCCAGGGCTATCTGTGCACATGGCTGTCAGGGCCAGCAGGGGCAGGGCTGGACCTGGCTCTGAACTCAGCACAGGGAGTCTTGCAACGCCCCAGACTGATCCCCTGTGCTGCCTGTAGCTTGTGCCTGCATGCAGCGTACAGGGCTGGGGCCAGTGCATGGGGTCAGTCCAGCAACCCACAAGCCAGTTCATATGGCTCCACGAACTGGATCTGGTCTCTGTGGGTTGTATGTTTGACACTCATGGTCTGAAGTCATGCAGCAGGTAGGGCAGGGTGGCACCTTAGAGACTAACTGGGTTCAGAGAGCCATAAGCTTTTACAGCTGTCAGGGGGAAAGGACCCTGCTAAAAGAGATAAAGAGTAGACTGATTAGATAAGATGTACCTTCACCTTAATTCCCCTTATCAGCCCACTCATTGCCTCTTTTAGCAGCATCCCCTCCCCTGTCCCTTTCCCTTCTATATAAAATCTTCTCTCTCTGCCAGTCTGCTTATAGCATCTGGCAAAGGTGGCTGTTGCCTACAAATGCTCATGCTTCTCTGAACCAGTCAGGCCCTACGATGCACCCTACCCTACCTTCTGCCTTAAAGGGAAGAAGTCAATTAAACTGGAAGGAGAATTTGGGCCCCTTTAGTCACTGGTGCTAATGGCTCTCTGGCAAACATCATTGCCCGAACCCCTCATCATTCAGGAGGAAAGGCACAGGCTGTAGGGATGGAGATTGAGTTACTAAGAATTTCCCTGGTGCTTCTCTCCAATGGTAGAGGTGTATGCTAACCCTGATTTTCTTGAGCTCTCACGGTTAGTCCCAGATCCTGGGAGAAGTGAGAAATACAAGAAAAACTAAACTGATGTTGTGCATCAAATAAGCCATTCTCTTTCCCTGACCTTTACCCAATAACACACAGTGAGAGGAAGGAATTAACAGGGATTAAAGAGCAATATTTAGGAAAAAAAACACTAAAGCAGCTGTCTAGTTGGCTAAGCCAATGCTGTGTACTTCTGAGTACAAACATAAGATGAGACTTAGATGTGTAGAGAGATGTGTAGAGGCAAAATGAATGCATGCAGCCTCCTGGCTTCACGCATACCCTATTAATGTCAACAGCAAGATACCCACAGACTTCAAGGAACTTTGAGTTTGTGTCCAAAATGAAAGTCCACAGAGGGAAACCTTCAGATAAGTTTGTTTACTGCAGCTGGGCTTCTGGATTACTTCGGACGATAATCTATCCACAGCCTGGATTCTCGCCGTTCTCTTCTCTTCCCTTCCCATCCCGTGTTTTATGATCAAGGATTCCTCTATTAGCAACATTAGCAATCTGCTGCTAGTGGATACAAGACCTAGCATAATTCTAAACATTATAATGGCAGTTCATCTTCATCATATGTTTGGAAACAGGGTAATGATTCAAAGTCTAACCCCCAGCACAGGTGCCAGAGCGTAGCATACAAAGGCATTTTGCTTGGCATGCGCGTCTTGGGGAAGGGGCCGGGGCTGTGCTTCCACAACAAGGATCAGGCCCCTAGCAGCTCTTCAACCGTCTGCCTCTAGCACGCCAACACCTTACAAGTCAAGGCTGCAGATGTATTTGGCACTCTGCCCAAAAATATTGCCGACTTCTGGTCTGAACCCTGATCCTTGTATAGCAAACATACTGTACAAAAATACATTTTAGCAAAATATTCATAAGTGTGGACCTCAGCAAAATTAGGTTGTTACCAAGCGCTTTTGAAAGGTCTCACCCTAGCTATCTGCAGGACTTGAACAGAGATCCTAAGAGGTTGGGGCCACTGGTCAAAAAAAAAAGAGACCAAACTGGAGCTCAAGCAGAGTGGACTCCTGTTTAGTTGTAATATAATTGTCATTGTAAAGAAAAGCCTCCTGTTTAAGATAGGCTTTGATTCTTTTTACCTTGAAAATATAAATGTATTATATTAGTAGATATATATAAGGCATTATTTTCCCTCCACAACTGGTTAATGGCATTCTTTTCAAAGCTGAACATTTTACATTAGCCGGACTGACCTTTGTAACTTTGCAGCCCGAACATTACTAGATGAAATAGATCTTGGAATTGGCACCTCTCCCTGTTGCTGCGGGGCTGAATTCAAAATAGAGCCGTGGAAAACGGCACGAGAGAACCTCGCATCCCCAACCGTTGCTTAGGAATATAGTGTTCCCTTGTGATTCAGCGCTATTAGATTTGATAGGAAGGTTGCCATTTGTGAGTGTGCTCTGTTAACGTACTGCGCTAATGCACTTAGTTTAATTACAATATTAACTTCCCGGAAGAGGTCAATTGACATAAATCAAAGATATCCACAACACTTTGAGTTTTGATGATTATTGTTGTTGTTTTGACAGAGCACATCCTTTGCTTTTTATTTCTCTCTGCAGCTGACACTGTTAGGCTATGGCTTGCTTATCATTAATGAGATCTGCTCCTACCTCTAAGTTGTTCGGCTCCACTAGGCAGCTGCCACATTGTCCTCTCGTGCACCTAAAAATCTTCAACTCATGTAAGCAAAATAAATAAAGCGTGGCAGGAGTTACAGAGGATGAACCTTGGCATATGACTGAACTCCAGAACTGTGCATCTGTAAACTGAGCTCATGGCACAGGACACAACAGCCCTCCATCCCCT
Source organism: Alligator sinensis (assembly GCF_000455745.1). Classification (NCBI taxonomy): domain Eukaryota; kingdom Metazoa; phylum Chordata; order Crocodylia; family Alligatoridae; genus Alligator; species Alligator sinensis. The sequence continues at coordinate 4,939,390 of NW_005841850.1, read as the reverse complement.
AGCCCAAGCTACCTGTCGGCTGCTCTCCCACCCTCCCTTTCTTAACAGACTTTCTGCAACATCCCCTATAAAGTGCAGCACGGTGTTCAATGCATGTTCGGTGTGTTGGAACTGGAAAGGTGCAAAGAAGATACAGAACAGACATATTGCATCTGCTGGGAATTCCCTCGGGTTGGGGAAACAATGGGATAGAGCGAGGGCACACCATTCGGTTACCACCCCCAATACAGGGCACAGCTTGGATACACCCCCAGTACGCTCTGTCCTGGGTTACAAAGGGATTGCCCCCTTTCGGACCGTTCCCACTTGTTCTACCCTAGGCAAAAGCTGGGCCCAGCCCAGAAACAAAACACTGCAAAAAAAGAGATGATAGCTCGCCCTCCTCAAATCTCTGATAAGCAGAGCAGAAGATCTCTGGCCTGACATGCTTTAAATGCATAGACAAATTGGAGAGAGTTCAAAGGAAAACAGCAACATGGATTAAAGGTTTGGCAAATAAGACCTACAAGGACACTTGGAATGAAATGAGCCTGTTCATTTGTTTAAACAAATTGAAACTAAGGGGACACATTTTGGCTGTCTACAAACAGATAAAAGGAAGGTATTAAAAGGACATGGATCGATAGTTCTCATTAGTTAATAAGGAGAGAACAAGAAAGAATGGGATGAAACTGCAGCACGGAAAATATAGGTCAGATACTAGAGGAAATGTCTGAGCTAAAGTTAGGCCTATAGATTTTGTCCCTGGAGGTACACGGACAGCTCAGGTAATGCAGGACTCAGGGAGCTGAATGAAGCAGCTTCATTGAAGGCAACGGCTAGACACAGATGTATTAGGCCTGCTTTAGAAATAATGAAGTCCAGTCTGTCAATACATAAGGGAACAAGTTAAAAGACCCCCATGAGACTGTAGCTAAGCCAAATAATCTAACGGTTTTTAATTAACTGCTGATTGGGGATGGAGTTTTAAGGGATTTAATCCTTCTGGTAGTCTCCAAGTAGTAGATCTGAGTAGGCAGCTTCTTCAAGCACAAGCTAGTTGAATAAAGAAAAAGAACTCAAAATATCTTTTTTCTGCCATTTTAAACACTCCAGGCCAGAGCCTCAACTGGAATAAATTGGCCAAAAACCAGGAGTCTTCAAAGAGAACGAGGAGGCTGTGCACTTGTTGGAGATTTGCCCCTTCATGTCAACATGCATTAGCTCTTCTGAGAAGAGTACTGCAAACACTCACAAGCGGGTCCAGTCAATATTAACCATTATTTCATATAGCAGAATGATTCACGGATTCACCATCCTGCTCCGTTTGGTGAAAAAACACTCTGTAAAGCTACACAAAGTACACAAACTCTCCTTAATATCCTGGGACTGACCCATAATGCGGATATTCCAGCTTTACGCCCATGATACGCCGTATTGAAGGCATGCCTAGATGCTACAAAGATCAGAGCCCCTTGTCTTAGGTGTTGTACAAATACATGTCAAAAAGACAGTCCTTTCCCTGAGGCGCTTACACTGTAAGTATAAGAGGCAGCAGATGGAAGTGTTAAACAGACGGAGGAAACACAAGGAAACAATGAAACAAATTTGGCCCAACATGCAAAGCCGCGGTCATGGCGCACCACCTACATAATTGCTGTCAGCTCCATGGTTTGAGTCTGCTGACTTGAGTCAAGCTACGCCATGGAGAAAGACTGGCAAATCACATACATTCATGATCCACTTCCTCTCCACCAGAACTGAGGGCACAGCGGCCAAAAAAAAAAAAAATGCAGGGTGGTGGAAATGCATGCAGTTTCCAATGGTGCTCTATCAGTTCGTGCCAGCTGAGGTCCGGACCACATTTTCCACAGAAGGCTTCAGGCAGGCAGTTTCTGTCTCTGAACAGGCTAATCTGAGGCTTTGAAGGTTTCGCTGCTTTTTTGTGCATTCTCTAATCAGCTCTGCTTATGGATGTCAGATGAAAATAAAGCCGTAAATACTTCCCATTGAAGCTGAGGATGCTACTGGGGTTCTCCCGTAAGGCACAAAAGAGAAGGAAGACTGGAATCACATGGGAAGATGGTTTCTTCAACCTCCAGGCCAAAAGAGAGGCAGCGTGACAGGGAAATAAGTGAAGGAATGCAAAATACAAGATGCCTTCAGTATGATGGGGCTATTGGGCTGGATGTTGGGGGTAGGGAAGGATATACAAAGCGTCCTGAGGGATGTTCCTAATACACGCAAAGGAGAAAGAGAACGAGTTAAATCTGCTCATGTCATGACAGCAATTATATCAAACACCTGAATGGTGGGGGCTTGTTCTTCACCAATTTCATAGTTTCATAGTAGTTTGGGGTCAGAAGGGACCTGAACAGATCATCTAGTCTGACCCCCTGCCACTGGTAGGAACACACGCTGGGATCACACGACCCAGACAGTTGTTCGTTTAACCTCTTTTTGAATTTACCCAAGGTAGGAGCAAGGACCACTTCCCTAGGATATTAAAGCCCTCTTCTACCACTTGAGCAATGCAAAGGGAGCTTAGTGTTGCATACATTATACAGACTGCGGGGTCACTGTAAAAACAGCAGGAGTATCGCTGGGGGCGGGAAATTTTGTGTTGTTTCTAAACACTCTTATAATCAAGGAATTTTAAATGATGTTAAACACTGAAATGTAATTCACTGATTCCACCTCTGTTAGAGCAGACTGTCTAATGTGTTCAGGCATTCCTTTAAAAAGATAGAGGATTATTTTTTAATAAAGGTGGGGAAAGCGTTGATTATACTGGGGGGGGCAGGGCACGAAGATTCAATCCAACGCCTCCTTTCTCTTCCATTCAGTAAAAGCTCAACATTCATCTCCCAGTGAAAAGACACAGATGAGATGGGTATTATTAGGATTTGCTTTCTGACTTGCTGGGATACTCCCTGTAAAGCACAACCTGGTCTAGAGGAAAACATGTTTCCTTTGAACCCTCTGCTCTGGTTTTCTTACTAATCTAATCTGCATGCAAATCTCAGCGTTGGAGCAGGCTGGGGAGGCCAAACAGTGGTCCCAACAGTATAGAAGTGAGTTATATCCTGCTGTTCATGAAGATTAAACTTGTAGGGACACATACAAATGATTATATCTGCTCGGGTTTATCTGGGACTTGTAACAGGTTGCCATAGCATCCTATGCTGAGCATCTAAAATCACTCACACCTCTTACCAACATGTTTCTCTAGCACATGTTAATTTCTCGTTTGGAGCCAGAATTCAGAGGAAGCAGAATTTGTTCATTAATTAGGCTTTGAAATTGGTTAATTATTAGCAATGCATTTATAAGCACTGCTTTAATGGTCACCTCTGCCCAATATGACTGTGTCAGCTACAGAGTCCAATGCCAGCAGCCTAATGCCCCAATTACTGTTAAGTGACACTGAAAGTCAGCAAGGCCGCTGAGTCTCTATTCACCATACTGAGTCCTTATTCCCTAAATTAGTCCCAATAAAATCCCTGCTAAAGACTACCTCTGAGAATAACCTTCCTCCATAGGAGCAGGAGGCTCACAATCTGCCCCAATATGGCACCAAATCCCTAGCCGGTGCTATGGATAAAGTTTTCAGAAATGCGTAAGTCCCAGAGAAAGTCAAGTCGGTTTATCCCTGCTGTGAATCTTGGCCTTGAAGCCATTGCTAATCATCGCAAGAGTGGCACTGAGGGTACAGAAATGGAGAGATCACAGATATCCATCCACAACAGCATTACCTGAACTCATCGGCATTGTTCCTAACCTCTCCCTGCTGTAGGGCAGCCCCCTTGTCCCTCTCACCGATGGCTCATGCCTCAATGGGGCACTCCAGCTTATTTCACTAGTGCAGATACCAAAAGATTATGTAAATATGTTAATATTATGCATGACACCCTGGTACAAAATCTACCGCTTACGTAAGAACCCTACGGAGCTGTCTGCACTGCTACGTTACACTGAACTACATGGGAGCCTCACTTCAATGGCTTTTACATCACAATCCCTGCCCAAAGACTGTGTAACCCAATTATAGACATGATGCAACGTGGGCAATTAACAAACAGTTGGGTGTAGATTAGGTATGGAAGGGCAATAACAATATGATTACGTACGGAGGCCCTGCTCAGAGGAACGGTTTAATTAAAGGGCACTTGTGATTTTTACTACTGACTCACTGGTCTCTGGCGTTGTGGAAAAAGTGAGTCTTGAAGCTGGATAGCATTAATAAAATGTTGCAGTCCTGCACTGCCTCTGCAGCATCCAGTAGTCTGCATCCAGCATTCATCTGGGGCACATGCCAGGTCTTTACTGCAGTCAGCTATGATGGGGACATGCAGCTTGTTTCTGAAGGCTAAAAAAGACTGGGCATTATGCAAACAGGATCTCTGCTTCCGAATATGGATGTCCAAGAATACCCTAGAGCCACGTGAGATTCTTAATATAGGATATTGATTTAGCAGGGCAGAAAGCGGCTGAGGACTGAACTCAGTGACCCAGATGGTCCCTTTCCCCTTTTCTGTTCCTACCTACTATAAGAAGCTTCGGAAGTGAGAGTGAATACCTCAGTACTTGAAACTGTGTTCCAATCATACCCCAGAGCAGTACGATATTCTCAAAAAGGCAAGAAAACCGCCAGGCCTATATAGAAAGCCTTCTATCTGAGTGAATATTGTGGGGTTGGAGAGCTGCCATGGAAAAAAAGAGCCTCAGGTATCTGTTGAGATTCAAGAGCCATAGGGAAGAGGGTCCGCGTTTGCTAAGGAGGTAAGGGACTGAGCTAACTCCCTTCAGCCCTCACCGTGTGGGCATGCCTGCAAAAGGGTTCATGATGGCTCTTGTGCACTGGATTCTATCTGCCAATCCTAAAGACAATCATTTTAAACCAAGTTCCAACTAAATTAAAATCTTACCCAGAAGCTGCAATTTAAAGCATTGCCAAAACATATGTGGAGTCAGTTCTTTTCTGCCTACTGCTTACACTTGAGGAATTAGCCGACTGCTGTATTCCACCAGCATGGCCGAGTGCCAAACCATCACATCCCATACACATCACCACGTCCCATGCCCATAGCCCAGGACTAATTCGGGCATCCTGTTCACTTGAAACTGTCAGGGTCTGAAGAAAGATTCAACCATTGTGGAGACTTCCTGGAAGCCAAAGAACATCACTGCAGTAATGTTATTTGTTCATTTTCCTATTTAGACAGATTAGGGGGGAAAAATGAACTCAAAACCTCCATTACTTGGTAAATCTAATTCAGGAAATACTTTAATGCAGTTACTGAAAACCAACTGCTGGTTTCTTAATGGAGACTATGAGTGGAGTTACATGGTATTTAAGAATGCTAAAACTCAGAAGTAGGAGGAGAAGAATAAATATGTCAGGAGACCCCCCACCCCCCCACCCACCCCTTGTAGCCACTCCATTTCTTATCATGCCTTTTTTATCTACTATTTATTTTATACTTGGTTGTCTTCTAACAATACCCCCAGCCCTTCAGAGACCATCATCAGGATGCAATCCTAGGGCCTTCAGCAGAGAAAGCAAGAGCCTCCGGTACTTGAGCTAAAGGAGCAATTTTGTTAGCTATAACTGTAGCAGGCCCTTATTCTCTATGCGTCACCTGTTCAGATAGGACCTGAGTTTGTTTGTTTCCATTGCAGAAAAAAGGAGGTTGCTGTAAAGGGAGAATGTCTTGGCCCAAGCAATGCACTTCCCCTAGAAAAGAGACAGCAGCAGCAGCAAGAGGAGTAAGTGAAAGGGAAGACAGAGAATGCAGGAGACTGACCAGCAGGACAAGAAGGGGCAAGGACGAGCCAAAGAGAAATAAAAGAAAGCTAAAAATTCTAACAAACACGGGTTTGTAAGTCACCTGAGCCATTCCCCGCCCAAACTCTGTTCTTGCATGTTGAGATTTCATTAGACCGCCCCCTTATTAGAACTGTAAACTAGCTACGAGTGACACAGTAATAGTTTATCTATCCATTTCTCCTTGCATACTGTAATGATGACAGGTGAGTGATAAAGGAAGTGTGATTACACTTATAGGCAGTACATTAAGGAGTATATTATATAGGCAGTATATTAAGGAGAGTGTCTGATGAGTGCACTGCTCTTTATAAATAGGCCTTGATTATTTAGGAAAGGCTTGGAGAAAAGTGTTTGCAATCACCTGGAAAATTTTCTGATGCTGACTCGGTGACGTTGCTTTGCAAAGTTATGTCCGCCTTCCAGGATGATTGCTCCGTGAACCAGAAGTCATTCAGCACAATGGAGCAGGCTGACTCTCTAGGCTAGAAAGTTCTGACACATAGGCTAGGGACAGAAATTACACCTAAACCGATATAAGTGATCGGCAACTGGTTCAAATCTGTAACACAACAGAAGTTCAGTGCACACAAATCACTTTCAAAATGGCTGAAACCGGTTTAAAATAACCCCGGATGGATGTAGTATCAGACTGAACTGATTTAGGTTAAATCGGTTTATTGAACTTCTGTCCCAGATCCCCTTCAGATTCACCTTAATTCAAAGTTCTCCAGCATCCCAGGATGCTTTGCACCTCTCCTGCAAACCGCCCCTCACACGATGGGTGGGCTAGCCTTGGCCCAAGCTGTCTGCTCCAGCTGAGCAGGGAACTGTGCTCTAGCCCCCACCCCTCCCCAACTTCTGGCCTGGGCCACTGTAGGCATGAGGCTGCATTTCCAGAATCAAAAGTGAATGTCTGTTCACCTGCCTACTGGTTCAATCTACGCAGCTTAGACTAACCTGCAAAGACTGAATCAATTCAGCCTTGGGCTTTTTGACTGTCTGTACTTAGCCTTATAACTGCAAGCATACTTGGGCTAAATAAAGGTTAGTACATTCAACAAGAGTGCCTCTATCTAGCAGCTAGTCCACAGAAATGATAAGAGCTTACTACTAGAGCAAGCTAACAAAATTCCTTCCTTTGCTCTAGCTTAGAAGGTCTGTCATTTGTAGATTCAATCCCTTCTAATGACCTGTAATAAGGATGGCTATGACTGCTACGTGGAAAATGGTAAACAGGCTGTGAAAAATTTGAGAGGATGCAAACATTTTCACAATTGCTCTCTCTAAAGCCGCACTGAAATCATGAAAGTTAGTAAAAGTAGCTTGTTTTATACAGAGCACTGCCTCCCTACCTTTATCATATTAAATAAAATAGCTGCCTTCCGGAAGCTAAACTGATTGTTTTATTCCACTCCAAAGAGCTATCCCTAGGAAGTATTTACAATGTACAAAGACAGAAGTGGTTTGAGAACAAGTTTTCAATTACATGAAGCAGACAATAAATGCATCAACTTCATTGTAAGAAAGCCTTGATTTAAAGAGACCGAGGGCCTAAATTCATCCCTGCTACCACTGTACTGTTTCCAATAGCGCTACATCAAAAATGAATTTGGCTCAGCGTAGCTATGAAAAATCTACCTCACCATTCTTCGCAGGAAGAAATATTTTCATTACTCCTCCACTAGCTGAATCCATGTAAAATAATGGTAAGGATCTCGTTTATGAGTCTCT
>NW_005841850.1:4902685-4931819 GCF_000455745.1 Alligator sinensis | reverse complement strand
CCTCTCTAATACAAATGTGTCGTACTATAATAATGATTTTCATCTTTATTGCATGTGTCAGGGGAGCAGAAAATGCTTTCTGAACATTAATTAAGCTTCTTAATACCTTGTGGATATTGGCAGGCATTACTTATACTTCTCTCAATAACACATCTGAGGTGCAAAGGCCGCACCAGGCTGAATCATTAAGCTGACTCAGTGAGTCACTGGCAAAGCTTCAGCTGGTATCCTGGACTCCAGCACCACCTTCCCACCTCTTCCCTTCATTTCAATGGGTGTTTGCTCGAGTAGTATGTGGTGCTGCTCCAAGTTGGAAAAAGCTTGATGGGTCAGTGACTTTCCATGGGGCTTAAGGGCCTAAATTGCTTAGGTACAACAAATCATATTCAACAGAAACTGAATTATTGATGTCTTTTTGTTGGGCTCATTGTAACTGCTTGGACTCCAGGCCCCACAAAGAGATGCAACAGTGACTGTGGAGAAGCTCTCTATTTAGAGATGTAAAATTCCCCCCAGTACTGTGGACAGTACTCAAGAAAGAGCTGTACCCACATGGCATTATCTAACCCACTGTCATACAAGAAATCAGCAGAGACCAGATCTTCTGAGCAGCTGTCCAGAGCCTACTGACAAAACCATCTTTCCCTCTTAGCTTAAATATTTTTCTTCCATTTTCTAAATCCAAATCTTACTGAAAGACGCTGATTACAGATGGTCTCTCCTTTATTGTTTCATTTGTCTGAATTAAGAGACAGGTTTTAAATTGGCAATAACCTGCTAGTATAAATAAATATGCAGGAGACGGAGATATCAATATATTATCCTACTTCGAAAGAGACACTCTCAGATTTCATGGTAAATGTTTCAGCGTACCTCCCATTTCATTGCACAAATTAAACAGACTTAGCAGTGTTGACTATATTTTATGCATTCACTTAATCCTCGGGGCCATATTGAAGCCTGGCATACGAAGCTGCAGGTCTTCGACAGACGCACACTTGCAGAGAGTTAAAGCTGTCCTGCTGTTTTATCCTTGAGAAGGACAATAAAGATGTCCTGTAAATTAATAGCCTTTATTTTTGGAGCCATCTTTTTTTTTTTTTTTTTTGTCCTTGATGGACCTTACTTTGCTTTTCTTTGGCTGTTCCCTTTTTAATTTATTTAATATTTAATATCCAATGTCTTAAGTTTTCACTGGGGACTGTGCTGTTCTATTAGGTTTCAATCAACGCACTATAGCTTGCTCTGCATCTCGGGTTAAATACCCCATTAAAATACAAATAGAGTTTTGCTGTTTCTGAAACTGCTTTCCCTTACTATACACAGGAGTAATCTGCATCCCAGCTAACAAGGCAGCTCTCTGTACACCTTCTGCTTGTTCATCTCTTAAAAGTGAGAGAGAGAGCAAGCCCTTCTGCTTTGAAGCTAAAGGAACAGGCTGAGGCGGATAACATACTCGATCCAGATGTCAGCAGAGCTGGAGCACTTTATGCCACCGGAGGCACTCGGCACATTTCCTCGAAAATGAGTTGGAATCACAATCCCAGACCTCAACAGACCCAAGCATTTAGCATCCAAACCCTGCTCCAGATCCTCATTTAGAAACAGACCCCACCTGCGTGATCTGCCAAATCAAACCAATTCAGATCTGGATCTCCCTGGTTTTGAATAGGTTTGAATTCACAACCCCAGGTGCAGCCCCGCTTGACTTACATGCAACTTCGTTTTTGGATACAATTCCGAATCTGGATTCAGATGCAATAGCACAGGCCCCATTACCTGTTTATCTGTAAAATACCTGTCAACGGGGTCAAGAAAAGGAATACCTACTCTTGCATTACCTAAGAGGTCAGTAAGAAAAGCAAAAAGAAGCCTAGAATGAAAAATGCAATCCGAGTTACCCTGCAAGTTATCAAAGAGATGGAAAACCTCAGCAATACCATCATTTATATTTATTCCATACTCTCTTTTTAATTACAAAGGCAAGTTGTAAAGGATAAATCATTGAAGTCTGTCAAATTGTAGAAGGTCCTTCAAAAAAGAAAAAGCCTTTCAATCAAAGAGGCAGCTTACAAGTGTAAATCATTTACCGCGTATCACACAAAGCTTCTTGCCTGTAAAGAAAGTTAGCAAAAACGGACAACAATGGAGCTGAGCAAAATGTTACACATAACAGTTTTTCTTCTGTCAGAAATTGCCGTTTCATCAACAATGAAGCATTTTATTAAAACTGATTCACTGCTATGCAATTTGTGATGGCAAAAGTCAAAACAAATCATTTTGACTTTGTTTCATCTTGAGCCGCAGCAAAATATTAACCTTAATATTGGATTGTAATACACGGTAAATGTGATGTTATCACAACATTTTGATAGCCCCAAATTAATTGCAATGTGTAATTTTCAAATTACACCTGTTACGCATGAAAGTGTCTCTTCTTCCTTTTATGCAATGTCATTTCATTTGAAGAACGTAAAAATGACTAGAAAACAAGCAAGTCTAAGAATTCTTAACTATTTACAGTATTTTTAATGGCTCTAAATATAGGTCTCTTTATCATTGCCAAAGAGAGATTGATTGCATGAAACATTCTGCACTTTCGACATAACATTTTGTGACTAGCACTGGTTTAAAAAATTAGAGAAGAAAAATTCACAAAAAATTGTCACTGTCCCTGGCCCCAGCCCCAGACTCAGCCCTGACCCCCTGCACCTCACCCCACTCCCAGACTCCCCACCCCGCTTGTCTGCAGCTCCATCGCTATCCACCCAACCATATGCATCCTGCCTGGGGGTAGTCCCGAGCTGGTCTTTATGGAGACCCCGACCCAGCCTGCCTGCTCTGTCTGGCACCCCTGGGGGTGGGTGCAGGGTGGACAGGCCTGGGCCAGATAGGATCGATTGCTCCCGCTCCCACCACAGTGGGTCAGCACCATCCCCCTGCTGCACCAGGCCAGGTCAGCCCCTTCCCCCACAACAGCTCACCAAAACTCCCTAAGTGGCCCTCCAGGCCAAATAATTGCTGAGCTAAGGCATACACTGTGCTCAGGATTTTGCCCTGACCTCAAGTATATCGCATGTATCGACGCATAACAGTCAGCAAAAATACAGAATGGTATTTTCTGGTCTAGATTCTCTTTCAATAAATTATGCATTTGCAAATTAACAGCTTGCGTCTGTCTATACATAGCTTTCTCTAAGGTATACTTCACAAAGAGAGGAACCCAAATCCAGCTAGGAGCAAGGTGACATTTCACTGCAAATGAATTTAGCTTTAATTACTCTTCTGCACCAAGGATAAATATTATTCCATACAGTTCAGAGAGCCCTGCATCTGAACAGATACTGTCGTGCGTATTCGGTTTTTATAGGTCACTGACTGCATCACACACACACAATCAGATATTACTCTGAATGTAACTTAAAAGAAGCCAAATTCTGCTTTAATGTCCACATATTCAGACATTGGATTTTAGTCAAAGAGTTAGCTACCCCCAATAGCAAATCCTTAATAAACTAAGACTGCTCGCAGTCTGAACATGTGGCTAAACATGGAAATACACTCTTATTATCTACAGGATTTGTTTTACAATTTAATTTTCAGGAGCAGAAAAACATGTTGACTTTAATCATTATTAGGATGTATCATTCACCAATCAATGGTTTTTTAAACCAAACGGGATTGTGAGGAGCAGCTAATCAGAACCCCTGCACGTCACAAGGGGTAGAACCTGATATTGTCACTCCTGCACTGAGCCAACCACCCGGGATCAAAACTGAGTCTCTTTTAAAATTAGGATGAAATCCTGGCCCCATTAGATTCCAGGGAGCTTTGCCATTAACTTCAGTGCAGCCAGGATTTCACCTCCAATCTTGATTTAAAGACTTCAGGTGGTTAAAAATCAGCACCCTGTGCTACCATAGCCCTTGCTAAACCGTTCCAGTGATCAATCATCTTCCCTGTTTCTGGCTTATTTCCACTTTTCTAGTATATGGAAAATGAGCATCTAACCATCTGATTTGAAACCATCTTATCCTAGATGTCTGACTCACTCCATTAGTGTGCAGTGCCCATCCCCATGGAGTCCAAGCACTTGTATGTGGAAGATACAGGCTTCTGAGTTAGATAAGAAGATCTAGTCTAAAGTCATGGATTTTTTAAGCACTAATTGGAATCAGTTGGAGTTCTTGATGAAAGAGCAGGATTTATACTTCAAAAACTAGCTGTTATAGCACATTACTGGCTATCCATTTAAGATCAACAGTGACATCCAGATTAGTTTGCAAATGAACTGGACTGGCATGGATTGATTCCAGGAAGGAAGGCAGCAGGAAGAAGGTAAGTCTCATTTGGGCCGGTGCAAGAAAAACTCAGCAAAATCAATTCGCAGCATTTATAGTTTGGTGGGTTGACTAATAAGAAAGCGACATTGGCCACTAGGGAGTCAGCATCTGGTAGGGACCCTGGCACACATGCAGCTGGCTCATGTGAAGTGAAATTCAATTGCAAATGCACAATGAATACTGAATATAGAAAAGAGAGAGAGAGTCACCATGACTGACTTAATCCCTTTCTTCCCCCAGGTTGTGTCACTGACTTGGCACTGAAAGCGTACAAAGTTTCAGCAGAGCACCTCCTCCTAAAGTACTTTCAGTCCCTCCCCTGCAAGCAGCATGTAGCAGATGTGAAAACAGCTGTAGGGGGTCTGGTTCTCCCCTTGAGATGCCTGTGTGACTTGAATAAGCCCCTCCAGCAAGACCTAAATGAAGAAAGAGAGCTTGTGCCTGACCTGATATTATAAAACACATACATACATTTATGGGACCATATTTCCAGGAGAGCTCAGAGCCAGATTTCCCAGCTCCATATCAGCATGAGCACCCAGAAATTCAATGATGTATATTGGGAGCTGGGCACTTTGGGAAATGTTGCCTGCATCACTGCTAAAATCCTTTGACTTTGGATATTCTGGGGTATGTCCTGTGATAACCATATAGGCATTAATCTAAGTGGTCTCAGTGCGGGTTTCACCATCCTGGTTTGAGGTGAGAGCACTTGCCATCACTTACCACCAGCACAGACTCTCATTTCGTAGTTACCAGGGAGTTGTACTTTCACTCCTTGCAACTGTCACATCAGAAATAAATCTCCTTCATGTTCAAACACATGAAATGCCCGATGCTGCAAGTACTCATGTGGGCAAGTAATGTTACTCAGGCACAGAGTGAACTAGCTCCAGCAGTCATCCTAGGGGAGACAGCCCTTAATTCGTTTCTGCAGACACTCGGGCCCCGTAGGAAGTAAGAAAGTTCTGGCTAATTGAAAAGGAGAAAAAAGAAAATCAAAAGGTCTAGATCATGGCTATGAAACCAGATTCTTTTAAACTTGATTACATTCCAGATGTTTCACGAGGGAAATGAATAACTCCATTGGGCTAGAGAGTATTGTTTCTCTTGCCTCTTGTTTAGCATCAAGCACTCATCTCCCATTTATTCAAGCACATTATATTAAACCCTAGCTGCCATGGCCATGTTGCCAAATGCTTATAGCAAAGGTAGTCCCTAGCTAAACGCAGGACTATATGCAGCAGGTGGATACAACAAACAGATTTGGGGACCAGAAGGAAACCCAAAACAGGTCAGCAAGACATTCAGGTTAGATACAGACGTTACACTTCCACTAGTGTAAGTGCCTGGGAACCAGGCTGCACCTGTCACCTTTCAAAAGTTCAGTGCACACGGACCAGTTTAAAAATAGCAGATCTGTGTCTAGGATAGACCTGGATGGATGTAGGATCAGACTTGAGTGATTTAGGTTAGACTGGTCTATCGCACTTCTGTACCAGATCCCCTCCCAACTCAAGTTAGGTCGCAGTCTGCCAGAATCCCAGGCAGCTTTGTGAACCCCTGCTCCCTCACCCTCCCGGAGAGATGCACTCACCTTGGCTGCGCTCAGCTGCTCCGGTCAAGCACCTAGCTGGTCCCACCTCTAGGTTGTCACAGAGATGAGGCAGGAAAGCCTCTGTCCCGAGCCCTGCCTCCTCTGCCTGCATCTGTCAGTTGGGCTGGGAAGAGGGTGGATGGGGAGAGCAGAGGCCCCTGCTGCACAATCCCCCCAGCTATGCTGACTTGGGTCTGGGGGGAAGGCGGGGGACCGGGGCCAGGGCCAGGCCTGCAGGGCAGGGTCCTCCACTCCCCGCCCCAGCTAACAGGTGCAGGCAGGAGGTGCAGTGCTGCTGACAACAGTGGTGAAGGGGATTGATGGGGGAAGTGGAGGCCCCAGCCCTGGCTCCCCCAAACTTAATCCAGCACAGATGGGGGGGCCCACATGGCAGGGGCCTCCGCTCCCCCATCCCCCTTCCCCGCCGCCCTGCCAGCACTGACACAGGGAGAAGCGAAGGCTTGGAGCCGTGTGGCTGTCAGGCAGGTTGGGTGGCAGAGGGGAAGGAGGAAAGGGGATGTCCCTGCCGCAACAAGTGGCCTGGACCCCCTCAGACTTGAGCCAGCACAACTAACAGCTGGCCGGGGTGGCGGGGAAGGGGTGCCTGGAGAGAAGGGCCAATCAGGGCCAAATCAGGGGTGTCCCAGCTACTGGGAAGTGTGCAGGAGCACCCCCAACCTGCTGGGCTCGGCCAGTGTAGGCAGCCTCTGTGCTCCCCCCACTGAAGGCAAACGTTTGTTCTGTTCGCTCCTGCCAAAACTAGGATGCTTAGAGGAAAGAGCGAAACTTGGATTGCTTCTGCCTTGGGCTTTCTGAATGTCTGTACCTGGCCTATGTGCCTAATGTAAACCAGCTGCCAAACCAGTCAAAGCACCTGTAGGCATAATAGCAAAGAAGAGTTTGAAGTTGTGGGTTGATGCAAGACAATGAGAAGGCCTTTGTAGAAATGGATGGAAGTCCCACCCTGGCATAAGCAGTGTTATTCAACTTTTAGGGAAGTCTGGCCCTAAGCAAATCACTATTTGCTATGTGCTTGGTAGAATAAAGGAGACAAAAGTAAAAAGACTGCTTGTGAGCCAGTCAGCAATCCTGATGCAGCTCATCGTATGAAAATAATCTGTAGACTGTAATAGGGATTAAAAAATAGGGCACTGCATTCAAATATCTACAGCCAAGTAAACAAGTTGTATGGAATAACTGTAAGACATATAGGATTTCACAGGATTGAGATGTTTTTCATCTATTTTTCCTTACTGTGGTATATCAATGATACAATTCTCTATTGCTTTTTATGGGAAAGTTTTAAAAAAATCCTTACAGAAATGGTATCATTTTCCACCGAATACTCGAGGACTATTCCATTAGGTTATACAGATGTCTATTCTTATTGTTACAATGTCCCAAACTGTGCAAGATGCCAGGGTGGAAAAAAAAAACCATGTCCCCAAAAGGTTACAATCTAACTCACTACTGGGTAAAATGACTGTGGATGTCTCTGTTGTGTCTGATGGCACTGCGTGCAGGTCTGAGCCTCGGTTTTTGATGTGATCTGTGCAAATAATACAATAGTAGGGATGGGACAGAATAGAGAAAAAGAAGGATTAAAGCAATAAGATTATTCCATTCACCTGTGTGCATGGTTTGGTGGTTTCGATCAAAACACCAAGTTGACGGCATCTTTCTTAACATTTTTTAACACTCTACACATCAAAGCTGAAAGAGGGGGAACAATTCAACAACACTTAAACGATAGATAGGGTCCAGCTTAAATCCACAAAAGCAACTCTAAAACTCTGTCCTTAAGTCAGCCGGTTGTCTAGCGGGTCTGGATACCATATTACAGGGATGGGAAACATAATACAGACCCTGTGTCGCCAAACTTGGGGAAAATGGGGTGGGCCTAAACTTCATCTCTGCACCGCCTTTATCAGTCTACCTATTTTTTTAAATACAGGTTCAAACAGTACGGTTCTGCCTGCCTATGTTTTTTCCCATATGAAATCAATAAAAGTAACTGCTAAGAAAAATATTAAGTTGCTGCGATCACTGTCTTGCTTTTCACTTTCAACTAAATATTAGATCCCCAGCCCAGATCTGAGTCCATATTTCTCGCTGCTTCAGCAACAAACTTGCCAGAACATCGAAGTGCTTAAGGAGACAGAGCCCTCTAAACAAGGACATGAAAAATCAAACATCATAAGCCTTTGAGAAAAATGAAAAGTCATATTAATAAAGTGGAAAAATCAGAAACGGTATATAACGGATGTCAGCGAACACAACATTCAAAACAGGCTGCTCCCCCAAAACACAAAGTTGAACAGAAAGTGCAATCCACAGCTTAATCAATGAATCTGAAAACCATTTGTCAACTGTTTCTCAGGAGAGACAAAGCTGTTAATCTGAATCAAATCAGTTCTACAAACATTGCAGTCTCGGGAAGAAAAACAGTCCTTCCCGGCTCTATCCAGCCCAAGACCTGGATGTTCAGGGTTAATAGGTAAACTTAGAAGGGATGAAGTTCAATCTATATATACGCCAAGCAATTATGAAAGGGCTGTAAGCACATACATGTTAGCACCATGCCTATTGTTTTGCTTTGGGAGTCATATTGCCAGCACAGACAATAATACATTCATCTAATCATCTGATCTAGTCAATGCAATCACGGAGACAATATATACATAATGCTGGCTTCACAACCCCCATTCGTCCCCAGAGCGAACATTTCATTACCAAAGACCTGGCAACGATGGCTTTATTTTTTTTTTTTTTACCCTTCAATAAAGAGAGAAAGATACTGAAGAAACTCGTGCTTTACCTTTTTTCTTTATTTTGCTTTCTGGATTTGTGCAACAACCCTATAAGTACAACAGCTGCTCGGATCCCTGCCCTTTTTGAATGCATCCTGTCAGCCGGTTGTGACATAGTTAAGGTGACACTTCCACAGGCTCTGGTGCCAATATTCCCAACCCTTGGCAAGAGACCTGCTTGGAAAAAAGTGTAATCCTCCCTCCCTCTCTAGCATGCACACTTCTCTTTCTCTTCCTCGCTGTCCTCTGCCTTGTTACTCCTGCCTGATAGGTAAAGCTCTTGCTGAATCAGGTGACTTCTCTCACTCCAGCGACCTTCAAGTCACCTGCCTCCCCTTCCTAGCCGACTACAGCCTCTGATTCTGCTGCTGCTCTTCTGCTCGGGGTTGCTAAGCTGCCAGCACACAGAAGGGTGGCATTTCCAAGTCAATTAAATCACTTTAAACTGTACCAGCCTCAGATGTGGTCATCCGCGCTCCGCTATCTGTCATGCCTGCATTTATCCAGCAACCTCAATCCTCCCCCCCCCCCCCCCTTTTTTTTTTTTTTTTTTTTTTTTGGGCCCCCCCCCCCCCCCCCCCCCCCCCCCCCCCCCAACCTTCTCAAAGAGCTGTAGTTGGGGGCTTCTCTTCGGCATGTGAAAGTTAGCAATAAACTAAAGCAGAGGCAGAAATGAGGCACGTTTAGCATTTTCAGCGAGCCCTGTCATTTCCTGGATGGTACCCGCGAGTGAACTGAACGGAACGACCATGCGGAGCTGGGACCCACACGCAGAGACCAGCTTTTAGATGTCTTCCTCGGCTACTGCTCATGCACGAAACGGGATCGGCACAAAAGCGGATTTGTGTGCGTGTGAGCGTGCGGTGTGCTTTCGGGAGCCGGGGGGCATTTCAAAGCAGCACTGATTTTATGCTGGGGAAAACAAAGAATCCTAACAAAGGTGGGTGTCCTTCGTTACTGGCGTTTGGGGAATTCGTCACTTGGCAAAAATGGAAATGCATGAGCTAAGTCAAACGGAGGGGCATGGGTTTGGGAGGCTCGCACGGCACTAGGTTTAACCAGTGGCTTTTATAATGAATGTAAGGATGTCTTTTTCCTTCCCTACAGAATGTCATTTGCCGATTGCTGCCGGGGATTAGATGACTTCTAAGAACATTAAATGAGCAGAGTCTTTATTTTTAATGCTTGGGTTCGGCTGTCACAACTGCATAGTGCTTATACTAAAGGTTTTAGTCAGTACAGTTTAACAGTGAAAATCAGTACTGAAGTTCAAAAGCACAGCCTTCAACATCAAAAAAAGCAGGAAGAGTTTGGGGTGGGGGATTGTTTGTTTGTTTTTTACTTTGCAGATAATCACTCATTTTTCCTTGACTTATTAAATCTTTCCCATTTGGGACAGATCCTCAGCTGGTTAACTTGGCATACTGCCAGCATCTTGTTCATTGTGCTCACAATGTATTTCATGAATAAATGTCCTACTCCGTCTCAAAATGTACTGAGCAGTTGCTGTTAACAGGTGCGGCAAAATATAGACCCTCCAGTTCACTCCTTACATAGGGAACATGTCATATTCCCTGTTCCAGGGTGTTTTTTTAAGTAAGCTGCAAATGATCTACTTCAGAGCATCAGCCTCAACACCTTTCCCTTGCAAAGTGTTTGTTACCATGGTGATAAAACATGCTGGTATCTCTCTACTTTCACCCCCCTCCTTCCATCCTCCCATATCACTTCCCATTCATGCTGGTTTAATTTTCACATTAGAAATAAACACGGGACCAACTCAGTCACTTTGAACACGCTACTTGCCAGATCCAGCCCATTGATTTAAGGCATGTGCAGCAAGGGAGCAGGTCAGCAAAAACCTAACCTCTACAAGAGGAAAATATGAGCAACTGGCCAAAACACCTAGAGTTGTGCTCCACTTTCCTCTACAGCCAGGATCTTAGACACTATAATAAACCTATTAGATCATCTAGTCTGGGCGGCCCCTTTAAATTGTTCCCTATGGTGTACTTTCCAAGTCTTTACCCAGTCTACTCCTACTGTATTAAGAAGACAGCCCCTTTGATAATAACAGTGAAGTTAGAGACATCCTCCCTACTGAAGTATAAGTATTCACTGGATACTAAGAGCCTATCTTATTTCCCAAGATACTAGGAGAGTAAGCATCTAGTCTCATATTCTTCCTCAGACTCCAAGGCCATGCACAGACCACTGGGCAGTGTTTGAACAATGAGATATTCATTTAAATTAGGATGCCAGGGCGGGCACGGGAGAGTCTCTTTACAGAGCAGCCTGACTAAGCACTATCATATATATGTATCAATCAGCAAATCATCTCTTTCCATGGCATCCTGCAGCAGCCTTCTTCAGCAGGTAGTTCATAAGGGCACAGTGGGAAACGCATCGATGCAGTAGACCTATTGGGTCCTGCTAAAGACAGTCCTGCTAAAGGCAGGAATACAACTGCCTTCACCACGTCGAGTACTAAGAAGCATATAGGAAATGAGATAAACCATGCAGAAACTTGCAATGAGAACTTGGGGATAATTAGCCTTAGATCTCCACTAACAACAGCACTTGAAAGCAGGGGATGGTAGAGGAGGTGCAATCAAACAACATTCACTCATAAGTCCCCTACATTAAGGTCTTGATAAAGAGATGCACATGAATCTAAGCTACCTGTAAGTGGGGAAGTCAATGATTAACCCAACAGAGGGCTTTCCCGGCAAAGTCCATAACAAACATGTTTGTTCAGGAGCTTTAAGAAGCAACACACAATGCCTGACATGGAACAGGCAGCTTTAATTTCTTCTTTGCCTCCCGATCTCAGCAGTCGTTCAAGGACAGTTCATCCATGTGAAAATGTGACCCTTGCTATGCTGTGAAAAATCACTGAGCTTCTGCTGAACTTCTGTGCAAGTGCTGGATGCACCTGGATGCCTCCGGGCAGCTTTAACTGCTGTACCCAATTTTTCAAAGACATTGAGAACACAGAAGGCAAGGGAGAAAGGGCCTCTTGCTCGGCTGAACTCACTTTGCCACCACTCTCCTCAAAAACTTCCACCTGCTGTTTTGACACCCATGGCTACATACAGTTTTGCTGGGGTGTGCAATACATATCTTGGAGGAGAGTAATAATAGTACACATCTACAACTAGTAGGCCCCCAAATGAACATATACATCAGTACTGTAGGGCAGCAGCTGGCAACCTTTTACGGTCATGGAGCTGGACTGACCCAGCTCAGGTCTGACATGGGAGGGGGCTAGCACCTAGCTGCTGCCACTTTTCCCCATGGCGACACGGGAAAATGACGGCAGCTGAAGCCCCCTGTCACCAAATGCTGCCCTGCATCCATGGGCTAGATCAAATGACTCCATGGGCTAGATCTGGCTCACAAGCCATCGGTCTAGAGTCACCATCCCCATAAACTGCAACGTACAAAACGTTCCTTCTCGTGGTAAAGCTCCCTCCATTGCAAGAGGAGATCCATTCCAGCACCACTCCAAAGTATTGCCTCTGGCATCTGACACCCCCCAGGCACAATTTCATGAGAGTCACACGTGTGAAATAGGAGGAACCATTAGGAAGTGCACAAAGAGGGAAACCCATACTCCACATCTCCGCATACGCACACCATAAATATTTGTTAGCTTGATATTCACCTTATAATGACTGAAATTCTTATACCTTCCCATGCTTAGTTCACCCAGATTCTTTGATGTGATTTCACATGCTGAAACACCAATAAAGCACCATTTTGTTCAGAGAATATGAACATGCCATCAAAATCCATCTCGAGGGAATGCTGCGTTTAAGATAATCTCTCATTACCCGAAAGTACCATGCTTAAGGTTAGCAGGATAATCTTAGCTCTGCCTCTTGTGCACACACTTCCATACAGTCTTGTTATACGATCACATTCATCACATTACACAGAAGCCCTGTAAAATTTCTTTGCAGCCCTGTTATAACCAACTTTTTACGCCACTTGAGCCACATCGCTGAAAAAAGAAATATATTCATCAACATGATTAACACCAGAATGGTTGAAGTGACCACGTGATTAGAGAATCATAGAAAATGAGGGTTGGAAGGGACCTCAGGAGGTCACATCTAGTCCAACCCCCTGCTCAAAGTAGGACCAACCACAACTACATTATTCCAGCAAGGCTTTGTCTAGCCGGATCTTAAAAACCTCCAAGGATGGAGAGTCCAGCACCTCTCTGGGTAACCTGTTCCAGTGTTTTGCTATCCTCCTAGTGAGAAAATTTGTCCTGATATCTAACTTAAACTTCCCTTGCCGCAACTTGAGCCCATTGCTCCTTGTTCTGTCATCTGCCCCCACTGAGAATAGTCCAGCTCCATCCTCTGCAACCCCCCTGCAGGGAGTTGAAGGTTGCTATTAAATCCCCCCTCAGTCTTCTCTTCTGCAGACTAAATAAGCCCAAGTCCCTCAGTCTTTCCTCATAAATCATGTCCCCCAGCCCATGAACCATTTTTGTTGTCCTCCACTAGACTCTCTCCAATTTGTCCACATCCTTTCTGTAGCGGGGGCCCAAAAGTGGACACAGTACTCCAGATGTGGCCTCAGGAAACCCATACTCCACATCTCCGCATACGCACACCATAAATATTTGTTAGCTTGATATTCACCTTATAATGACTGAAATTCTTATACCTTCCCATGCTTAGTTCACCCAGATTCTTTGATGTGATTTCACATGCTGAAACACCAATAAAGCACCATTTTGTTCAGAGAATATGAACATGCCATCAAAATCCATCTCGAGGGAATGCTGCGTTTAAGATAATCTCTCATTACCCGAAAGTACCATGCTTAAGGTTAGCAGGATAATCTTAGCTCTGCCTCTTGTGCACACACTTCCATACAGTCTTGTTATACGATCACATTCATCACATTACACAGAAGCCCTGTAAAATTTCTTTGCAGCCCTGTTATAACCAACTTTTTACGCCACTTGAGCCACATCGCTGAAAAAAGAAATATATTCATCAACATGATTAACACCAGAATGGTTGAAGTGACCACGTGATTAGAGAATCATAGAAAATGAGGGTTGGAAGGGACCTCAGGAGGTCACATCTAGTCCAACCCCCTGCTCAAAGTAGGACCAACCACAACTACATTATTCCAGCAAGGCTTTGTCTAGCCGGATCTTAAAAACCTCCAAGGATGGAGAGTCCAGCACCTCTCTGGGTAACCTGTTCCAGTGTTTTGCTATCCTCCTAGTGAGAAAATTTGTCCTGATATCTAACTTAAACTTCCCTTGCCGCAACTTGAGCCCATTGCTCCTTGTTCTGTCATCTGCCCCCACTGAGAATAGTCCAGCTCCATCCTCTGCAACCCCCCTGCAGGGAGTTGAAGGTTGCTATTAAATCCCCCCTCAGTCTTCTCTTCTGCAGACTAAATAAGCCCAAGTCCCTCAGTCTTTCCTCATAAATCATGTCCCCCAGCCCATGAACCATTTTTGTTGTCCTCCACTAGACTCTCTCCAATTTGTCCACATCCTTTCTGTAGCGGGGGCCCAAAAGTGGACACAGTACTCCAGATGTGGCCTCACCAGTGTTGAATAGAGGGGAAGAATCACTTCTTATTTTTGGATCAGGTTTTGAAGCAAAGTTCTTTCAAACTGCTGAAGAGGACAGATCAATTTGAAGAGGCGCACATCATTACTCTACATCTCCCCCCCTGTAAAATAAGCCCTATTACAAACTGGAAAGCGTAATAGTTTCTCAAATCAGACATTAAAATGTGCACTTCCATCCCATTGACACTATGTTATATGACACCAGTCTCTCTGAGGCAGCTGGCAGAACTCAAGTAGATTGGGGGGGGAGAAATATAATAAACCTTGATGCCGTCTTAATCATCCTTTAATGCAAAGAGCACTTAACTCCCACTGTGAAGCCTTTTAATAAAGTATTTGTTGGACCAACAAATCCTTTTGTTCTTGCTGAAAATATCTGGCTCCTCTCCTTCAAACAGAAATCATCTGAGTCTGACAAATTTCTGAGGCAATTGCAAAAAAAAAAAATTATTAGAACCCATTTTCATGCCAAATTACATCAAGTCTCTGGCACCTTATTACTTTACATTTAAAGGAGGGGGAGAAAGCTGATTTTTAAAACTTATACTTCTCTCATTAAACAGGCAGCTTTGAATTTCATTGAGTTTCTCTGTCTCTGGAGACACTTCCCTCCCCACCCCACCAGACAAGTTAAGTATCAATCTTCTCTTGTTTTATGCTGAAGTGGTTTTGTATTGATTTTTAAAGATGTTCAATTTTCTCATGTTTGGAAATAGAGAATCACTTAGGTAGCTACACTTAGCCAATATTTTCTTTTCAACCTAAATATGGCAAATGTGTCTACAGCATAATCAATTTATTTTGGCTCTCATGTTCAGCCTGTTTGTAATTTATAGGAAGAGAGAAGCATAATGAGCAAGTATTACTAGAATGGTACTTTCAAAAATGGTTGTGGTGAAGGCACCAGTTTGAAACCAGATCTCTAGAGTCCCAGTCCCCTGATCTCCCAGGGCTTCCCCATATGACCTTGGGCAAGTCAGTTCACCAAGAAAAAGGATTTGGGCACCTAAGTGTTAGGTGCTGCATGGCCTAATGGTTGGGCTGCTTGGAGCAGAATCCAAAATGAATGTGAGTGAGGCAACTAGGGTCACTATATAGTGCCCGAGGAGAGCAAGGCATCTCAGAATGACGTACAAAATGGCCAAGGCAACTGAGCCAGGAGCCACTGAAAATCAGCAAGTGCCTACAGCTACCTAATGGGGAAAGACCGGATGCAAGGCAACACTTCTGTCCACCCAGCTTCCAAGGCTCTGATGCCCCTCCTGAACATAGGAGCCTATCCCCTATCTACCAGGGCTCATTCTTTTCTTTTAAAACACACCCAGAAGAGGAAAAGGTGGTGCTGCTATCCCCCACCTATATAACAGCCCAATGGTTAGAGTGCCCATCCAGGATGCTGAACCCTGCGACTGATGAGGCATTTCACATGAAACAATCACTGGATCACACCAGAGCCCAGGGGTCCCAACCCAGTACAGAGTCATGCTGTATGCTGTACCCTCTCTCTGGGCTAATGAACCTTGAATTGTTTTCTGCAGCTGCAACAGGAAGGGTCAAGAGTGTCCCCACCCCGAACCTGCTACAGTCTAGGGCTCAGGGACCTTTCCTGGGAGATGTGGGTTTGACTCCTCCTCAAGCAGACATGGAATTTGAACCCAAGTCTCCCACATCCTGGGCCCACGATCTAAACACTAGGTACTGGATAAAACAAGCAGCAGCAGCATCACTGCCTGTGCCTGTCTCTTAAAATGCAGTGGCTGCCCCATTATATTTTGTAGGGAACCTTATCGTAAAAGGCAGCTCTGAAGATGCTGACCAGATGGTCCCCATCAGGGTTAAAGACAGAGGAACACCTACGTCCCGGATCCATTCATGGACAGAACAAGGTGCTGATCTGCTCAGACTAGAGGTGCACATATGCAGGGGAAGAACCTCGATGTACCTAGTGAACTATAAAGACAAGTGTCGTTAGGCACCTCCATAATTAGGCAGCAGTTGAGCTGGGAGGTTCAGAATCACATACCCATATGTGCGGGCACCTACACCC
Organism: Alligator sinensis; assembly: GCF_000455745.1. NCBI lineage: Eukaryota > Metazoa > Chordata > Crocodylia > Alligatoridae > Alligator > Alligator sinensis. The sequence goes on along the minus strand of NW_005841850.1, from coordinate 4,915,408 downwards.
TTTTTTGGATCTAGTCCTTTGCTTCCGTGCCCTAGCTGCCTCTCACAAATAGGAGATGCTTTCTCTACTTCCTCCCCTGTTTGGTCTATGCTTTGGGGCAGGAACATTTTTTAGTCCAGGTAAGGCACTGAGCAAAATGGGGCCATGAGCTCAGCTGAACACAGAGCTGTCGGCAATACTGCAATAAAATCAACAACGTAATACCACTTTGGAGGAAAGCAATTCAACATTCCCATTTCTTTCCCCAGTCGCAGCTCAGATATTAAGTTTGAGAAAGTGTTTGCAGCAAAGGAGAGAAAGGGGAGGAAATGTCTTTTTAGGGTTTTATTTCCCCTGGGGGTATTTTTTTTAAACAACCCAGTATTTGATTCAATGTGTGGGGATAATAAAGGCAAGAAATGTTTGTTCTTCAGAACTACTGCTGTGAGTCAGAGTTAAAAGGCATCATAGCAGCAATGATTTAACAAACTCCACTGTGGAGGACTGATCTTTACTGGAAACCAGAAAATGCACCTCCCCAGCCAGACATCTGGTCCTCTTCAATCAAAATCATGGGCTGCACAGCACCACCCATTTGTAACACAAACATTTCTTGGTTTTGGAAGATGTAGAACAGTTCTTCAGCCAGGATAACTGGCAGCTCGTATCCGGGAGTTGATCATATTCGTTTCACGGAAGTGCTTGTTTCAGGAAAGGCCATTCTAGCAAATGTCAAAACAGGCATCTTAAGGATTCATCCTTGTGTCCACAGCCAGAGCGAAAGCACTAAAGAAAAGATCCAGCCCAGCTTCAAAACAGAAGCCAGCCATAGCATAGAGTGAGCAGCACACCACAGAGCAGTCTTCAGAGTGGTCATTAATTTATCACTTCCCTCAACAAGTGGTATTTCGCCTAAGCCAAAATTGTATTAAATACACCAGGTAGGTCTGGTGGAAAAAAACAGTCTGAAGGGTTCTCTGCAGCGCTCATATGCAAAGATAATATTGTATATGAGGGAGATTTCTGATCACAACATCCGGTGTTCTTCAATCGTCCTCTCAATGGTTCTGTTCGCAGGTAGGTACCAAAGGAAGACGAGCTGCAGTGTTTTTGTTTTCTACTGTCTGATGAAAGCCCTCTAGGGTTGATAGGTCTGGTAGGTCATTAAAGCCTGAGAATGAGTAGCAGAGGACATGAGGGCTCATTTTTTGCTGGAGTGCCCAAACCATTTTCTGCTTCTGCTGTCTTTCCTGCTGGAGGTCCATTGTGTTCCTGTATAATGCACGTTCCTTGATCTCACGCTCCCATTGTGAGTCATCTTCCCAAAGAAATGGCACATCATGCACACTAGGTAATGATTTCTGCTTGACAAATAGACTGTGAAATGGACTAGAGGATTCACAAAGGGAACCCGGTGCATAAAGGGGAATGTATGTCAGGTTGCAGACGGTGCTAAAATACAAGCCATGTGCACGTTCAGGCTGAGAGCACACTGGACAAGAGGAATATGGGGAAGCCCCACTTGGAGCCAAGGAGGAATGCTACTCAAGAGGTCTGAAAAAAAATCATCGCACATGAACCCCTTCTTCTACAGTAGCTTCTCCAGGGAGCACTACAGTGTGCTAGTGGCAGCATCCAGGAGTCCCAAGGCTGAGAAGAGGCCAGCCTCCCTCCATTTTTAAGGTGAACACAGTGCAGACAGCAAAAGGAGATCTCCTCTCCACTGCCTTTACTGGGATAAAATGGCCCATTGTCCACATAGACAGCTCAGGTAGAGACGGACATTACACACAAACTGGTTTAAGTGATCAGAAACTGGTTTAAACCTGTAACAGAACTGATGTTCAGTGCACATAAACCAGTTTGAAAATGGCTGAAACCAGTTTGAGATAAACCTGGTTGAATGTAGTATCAGATTTAACTAATTTGACTCAAACCTGTTTATGCAATGGCTGTCCCAGACCCCTCGCTGGTGTAAGTTAAACCAGACACCCCCAGCATCCCAGCATGCTCTCTGGGCTGGGTGGGGCTCTCTACTCCACAGTATGGCTGGCCCCTTCCATCTGCTCCCTGGCTGGAGCTCCAGCAGAGACTTGTAGACACAGCAGGGTCTGCATGGCTTCCCCCTGCCCTCCCCCTTTCGCCCCACTGCTCACTGCTTAAGCAGGAATCCCCCCCTCCCTCCTATCTCCCACAGCACAGCCCCCATCCCCATGGCCCCTAGGCACATGGTATGCTAGCTAATGCTGAGAGGTGTCTGTGTGTGTGTCTCTCCATTTCACTGGGACAGGTAGACAGAACACTGATGGCTTAGGGCTATTTGGAGCTAATCAACAGGTCAGCAGGTAAGCTGTTTAAGAAGAGTTTGAAGTAATAGAGAGAGCCTATTGTTTTGCTGATGAGGTGATAATCACTGTTATCACTGCTTGCTCGCCTGTCAGTTTGCTGCAGACAGTATGAAGAAGCAGGGAGAGGGAGATAGAAAAGCTCCGTATCATCAACAGATGCATGCACTGCACACACCCCCACCCTTACCTCAGAGTGCTAGCAGGGGCCAGGGGTCTGGCAACACTCCTGCCCCTTGAGCAGCCATCGGGGAAAAGCCTGGGACTATGCAGGCAGACTTCCCTAATCAGAGGTCCTGCAGGGGCCTGGCCATGCCCCACCCCCTCAGCTTAGTGTTGTGCAAGGGAAGGGAGGGCTACTCTAACGCCCCCCAGCTTCTAGCCTGAGCCACTGCAGGCATGTGCCTGAATTTTCTCAGTCCAGAGAGAATGTTTATCCAGTTACAAACCAGTTCAGCCTAGCCAGGTTAGACAAGAATGAATCAATTCAGGCTCAGGCTTTTTGAATGTCTGTCCCTAACCCTCAAGACCTTATGCTGCATTTAGACCTCGAATGAGACGTAAGTGGTGCACAGGCACAAACCATGACCCTGCTGAGGTGAGAAATTTCAACCATAAAGCCTGGGGCATTCAGAGGTGTTTTATGAGGAATGGACTGTTTACTGAGAGAGGAGGGAGATAGTTGTAAGAAATGAATTCATCTGAAAAGCCAGAAGACAACACTTCCTATCTTCTCCTTGATTAAGAGTCCCAGCTGGGCCAGCCCCCCTGATATAATGTCATGCAATGTAGTTCTGTGACTAGGGCAATCAGCAGGGATTCGAGACCCCAGTGTCTATTGTCAGCTCTAGGCAAGATGGTGGGTTAATGACCTTGGACAAGTTACTGTCGCTGTCTTAGTTCCTCTAGCTAAGTTTCCTATGATCTGTACAAAAAGGCTCCAAACATCTCCTTTGTTAATAGTTTTGAGATCTACACAGTGCCTGAACCAAGGCATTGCATGGCCTCATGTGGCCTTTTCTTTTTTTAATTGGTTTTTTTAACACTGTCCTTTTTAACGATTAAATAACCTTTGAGAAAGACAGCTGCGATTGCTACATACAAAAAATAAACACCTGTTAAAAATGACATGACATTTATGCTTCGGGCAAAACAGTTCTGCAACTAAACAACTATTTTAATTCAAAGGGTGTTAAGGAGAAATTCATTTTAAGTTTGGACAATTACATGCCATGATTAATACATCATTTGGATGACTGGATCATTGTTGCAAATCTTGGCATTTTCTTTTGGGCACTAGGACTGCCCACTCTGAAAAAAAAAAAAGAGGGATCTAGAAATACCACTTTGTGACAGGATCAAAGCTTCACCCACTAGTATTATAGAACCTCCCATGAATTATTGATTTTCTTTTTTTGAATTCTGGGGATTTTTTTAAGAGCCATACATTCACAGAATAATACAGACCATCATTTTACTGCAGCTGTGAGATTAAATCACAGTCAATTCCAAGTGGCCTACTGACTTCCCTAAACTGCTAGTGGTTGCAAGTTATGTTCAAGGCATTAAACGCAGAGTATTGTCATTTAAATATAAATAGCGAGAGGGAGCAGAGCCTAGTGGTCAAAAGCAATGCCTTAGGTGTTCTCAGCTAATGAAGATCCATGGACTCATTAAGCATTCAGAGATTTTAAGATGATCACCTCAAAGAGGTGAGCAGTGTAAGTATTGTGCGTAGTACAAGGCAAAATACCATATGGCACCACCATAAGAAGACAAAGTAATTGGACCTAATCCTAATGTCCTTACTCAAAACTCTACATGCTGGCTCTGAAGGACGCAAACCCTGAGGAAGAATGAAGATCACAAAGCAGGAATTAAAAAGGACAAACTCGCAGCCTGCGTTCAGACACCAAAAGCCTTAACCAGACAATGGCTGCCCAGGAGAGCCCGCCTACCTTTGTACACATATAGCAGGATGTCTTTTGGCAAACAGGATGATCAAAGGACTAGAAATGGAGAGGAGAGGAACAAGAAAAGGGTATACATGACAGACAAAAATTAGGGCCCGACATTGCACAGGAGGAGTCCATCACATTCCTGTGTTATCTGGCATAGGAGAAAGAGAGATTGGCCAGCTTGGATACAATGAGAAAAGTGATTGAGATTGTTTCAGCTACGCAGGCAGAAAAGTACAAGAGTGCATCCAATTTTCAGAAGAGCATCACAAGAAACCTATTTCAGTTCTTCATGATACGTTATAGACAGGCTGAGGTAACCCAGATTGCTGATTTTATGGCTCCAGTAAAAAATAGCACGTACTAGAAGATGGGAAGCAGCTATTCTTCTCTTGACGGAAAATTTTCCTATGCAGTCAGGGGACTTGAATATAGTCAAGGACGCCAATCCTGTGATGCTGCAAGGACCAAGGATATGGTAGCGTGAACTAAAGGAATTGATTTACATGAAAGGTGGATGTAAAATAAAAGGAAAATAAACAGACACCTAGGACTTGATTTTCCAGGCCTTGTGCTTGGTAGAGTCTTTTACTTTCAGTTCAGCCTGTGTTCTCTACCCACTTTTTACAGGTGAAAGAACAAAAAGGGTTTAAAGCAGCAGAAAAATATGCCTTCTGATGGTATGAACTCGGACTGAGTTTGTGTATATCACAGACAGCCTGGTCCTGCAAAAATACATGCATGTGGACTGGGCTTTGCAAAAAAGCCTAAGGGATACTCAGCTGTCATTCTTCTATTGCATCTTCACAAGGAAAAAAGATGCATTATTAATTTGAGTTAAACACCACAGTGAAGACAAGACTGTTTTTTAATCCTGGAATCAGTTACCAGGTTGAGTGAAGATTATTAGGATCTGCCTTGAGAGGGTAACTTGCATTAATATCTAGAGCAGAATTTGATCTTGCCCATCCCCGTGTAGAAATGTAGATATTGCAACAGACATTTTGTCCAACATGGTTTTAAAATACCTACTTCACTCTTTTTTAATTAAAGGCTCCTGAATCAAATTTTAACTTGCTCTCTTCCAACGACGTCATTTATAAACACATCGCACACAGAAGATGATGAACTGTACATTCCACAATTTTAAGACTAAAAGGCAAAAAAATGTTACGCCTGAAGTCTTGCAGCTGGCCCATATGGGCCATAAAATGCAAATTGGAATGTGCCGAATTGTACTTCTTTGTACAATTGAGGCAGACCAATAGCATAAGCCAAGAGAAGGATTAGCATTGAATCATTTTATCTTGGTTTTTTTTGGTAAAGAAAAGAAAGACAAACGGATTGAAAAATCCAACTAATTATGCACAAACAATGGATATAAGGTCATGGAATAATGGTATCCTGGGAGGGAGACGGGTGACCTGCTGTCAGGAAGTTGCAATCATCCTCTCCCCTCCAGACTACTAAATGGGACTGTTTCTCCAGGAAGATCCAACCTATATGGAAAAGGGAGGGTAGAGAAAAAAGGAGCTTTTGGTATAGAAGGGTATCTATAGGGCCATCATTTAAATAAGTGGAAGGATATCCATCCAGCTACCTCTTGACAAGATGGCAGGACCAATCAGCAATGACATTAGTACTTTAACTTGCCTGGGTTCAAGTAAACATACATAAATTGCTTTGATTTGCATCAGTTTTTCAGTACTGAGTCTGGGTTGGGGAAATGTGCAACTCTTCCAAAACGCCCAATCACCTGGGATTGTATCGAAAAGCAGGCAAGAAACATGCATTAAACATGACAGATGCTAGCCCCGGGGTTCACTTGGAATTGGTTTCACTCTTGCTGAACTTCATCAAATCATCTTCTCCATGTTCAGTGGAGGTGGTGGTGGCTGGTCTGGGCTTTGCTCAGAGGCGCTGGGCAGCAGCCACTGTCAGAGGCAGCAGGCAGGGGACGGAGGGTGGTCAGGATTAGGGCTCTGGATGGGCTTGTAAGATCCAACCTCGGTTCTCTGCTCTGCCTCAAACCTCCTGCAGCTCATTCAGTTCCTCCGTGCCTCGATTTATCATCTGTAAAAAGGGGGTAACAATATTTCCCTACCTAAAAGACCCTGAGGACATGTCCATTAACAAATACATGTGGTCATATTTGGGGCTGTATAAATATCTAAACAGACAAGGAACAAAGTGGACAGTCTCAGGAGGTCTATTTCCATTTTAAGCGCAGTGACCTTACTGCCTTATTCCTGAGCTGGGTCTGGCCCCAGTAGCTAACTCCCTTCAGCACAATTACTAGGCTTCTTATGAAATAAAGGGATGCGATCAAAGTTGCTCCAAAAGGACAAGAAAAAAAAGCTCAGCAAATGACCTCTTGTTTGGCTACAAAGCCAAAGCGCCGTCAGTTTTCATTACCCAGTGAAAGCAGAACAGGACTGCATGCGAGTGCCAGTCGTGTTTGAAGATCAACAAAACTTAAGATAAGCTACCCGTAATTGCTGGGAAGCAGACAGCAGAATAGATGAACACATAATGAGAGGGGCTGTAACATGTGCACCCATTCTGTGGTCAGACTGGTTTCAGCAAGACCCTGCAGTATGTTTGGATTAATCCTAAAGGAAGACGTGAAGATCAGAACGAGCACAATATTGTTCCTGGATTTCTGTCTGTCTGTGCTTAGAAGCTTGGCTCTCTCTTAGGTGCAATACGTTACTTTTGGTGGTATCACATGACTCCCTCTTTCAATTTGCATGGCAAAAAGGTGAGGCTAATGAGTAAGGGTCTGCTTAAATCATGGTTTCACGAGAATCACAAAATCCAGGATTGTTCACAAAATCATCAGAAAAAAAAACACTTTATAACTGGCGCCCCAGTGGGAGCCAGTGGTCCTCACTGCCACTGTGGCTCAGCCTCTCAGCCTGCCCAAGAAGGGAACGTGCTGGATGGCGAAGTGACACAAAGGACAGCAAGAAAGATGGTCACTGTCCCCTTGGTTGTAGCCATGTTAGTCTCAAGACTAAGGCAGACAAAGTTCTTTGGGTAAATGTGATGTCTTTTATTAGACCAACTTCATAGTGGGAATAAATTGTTCTTTGCAAGCTTTTGGGCATGAACACCCTTCTTCAGGCATGGGGAGAGTCCTTATCGGTTTCACAGCCCAATCAGGGGGCCCAGTTTGAGTAGGTGTTACCCTATGTCTTTACAAACCGCACCAGCAAAATCTCCTGACTCCACCTATTTCCATTCGGAAGGGCAGCAATCCTGTTGGGATAAGCACAGACCTTTTGCAAGACCTAACATCCTCAAAAGCATCTGTGTAACAGGCAACAAACACATCTTAAGCATCTAAAACACATATGCACAATAGAAATATAACCCTCACTCTCAGTGGAAGCTTTGAAATCCTAACCACCCTGCTGGATCTGTTTTGTCTGCCTAACAAGTCCCTGCAGGCACTTTTGCAGACTTTAAAGCTCCAGTTTCAGTAGACCATTTAGATCTGAATGTAAGCAATGTTTACAATATGCTGTTTGAATGCAAAACAAAGCAATAAAAACCAACCACAGGAACTTATGCCTTAAACGGGATCAGTTCAAGGCACAAAGCAACCCTGCGGTTACGCCTGTAGCAAGTTTCTTCTTCAACCCCAGACACCAGCTGAGCGATTCAGATGGGCCCAGAGAACAGAAGACAAGAGGTACTTAAATCAACTAAGCTTAACCATGGACCTCGATAATGAAGAATTAGGCCAGTAAAGTCAACGAACCACCACCAATTTATCCCAGCTGCAGATCTGGAGGTATCAATGCTTTTTCTACCCGGATTCTGTAGAATATAGTCCCACATCGGCAAACGGCTAAACTCAATACACATAGCTCCAAATCTTCTCTTATACCCCTTTGAGGACAGCAAGAAACATTTCTGCTTTAAACAGCAAGCAGGAAATGCCACTTTACTGAAAGACGCATATGCAAACTGTTGTTATCAAAGAACAAAGATCCAGGGAAGCACAGACCTCCTCCAACCTCTGCCTTGTTTCCACCGAGGAGACTAGAGCCAGTCAAATCATTTGCTACAAATAGCTCATCATTGAAATTGTTTTTTTTCCCTGCTTGGGAACTGATCCCAGTTTCTTTTAGTGGATCCATTATTGCTGAATACCCAGTGGATAGCACGTGCGCAAGAATTTCGGTCAGAGGTATTTGTACTGCTCGCCTAGACAATTCTATTCATTGTGTGCGGCATGAGTTAACAAATGCTCAAAATGCAATGATAAAATGGTTAACATCTGTACAACACTTTGAAAACAAAAAGTACCATGTCATTGCTATGTTATCATGAGCAGAAGCACTTAAAAATATTCTGGAAATGTGAAGTCATTTTTAACATCATTCAAATTAAGGTAATAAAAGCACTAGGATAAATTATTACCCAGGTACTCGTGCATACCATGATGACTTCTCATTAGCCAGGATACACTGAATGGAAAAGTAGCTTTTTAAAGAAAGCCAGCTTAGATACTTCTGTACAGAAGTGGCATTAGTATCCCTTTCATGTTGCTGTATAGAACAGTAGGATGTAAAGTAAGTCAGACAAGTAATGCCTGTGTCAGTACAGTAATAAGTGAATTTGCATCAATTATTTTCCTCTTGGGTGCAGTGCATTGAGTGTTGGTTTCAGACTGTGGGACGTGGCCATTTGTGCCTTGATGCCGAAACTCATACTTCAGCACCAAGTCAGGACACCAGGATCTGCTGTTTGCCTTGCCCTAAAAGCTTATTCACATCATTTCATTTATATGAGTTGACTGCTGTGTAAAAAGAAGATACAAATATTTGCCTCTTTCAAAGGGGTGCTTGCTCCCTGTTTATTAAAACCCTTTGTGAGCCAAGGATTTCTTGCTTTCCACCTGTTCCATCTTCAACCCAATTTTTCCACGCAGATGCTAGGCAATCACTCCAAACATGCAGCCTGCCAGCTTTCCTGAAAGCCAGCCCTCCTATCTGTCCTTTATACGAAGTCCATATTCCTTGGCTTCATTTCCAGAGGTCTGCACAACTTCCTCGCTACCCACATCTCACCTGTTCTTTCCTTTGAGAACCCTTTCATTCCTTATGTCCTTCCTTAACCACCTTCTCTACTCCTAGCTTCACGGCACAATTTTTGGGCGTCCAGCTTGAGCTACATTAAAGGAACCGATTTCCAGAAAGTGCTGAGTGCCCACTGTCTGCAACACAGGCCCCTAGGTAGCATATCAAGTCAGGCACCCAAAATCAATAGCCTCTGCTGAAAGCCCTGATCCAAGGCTTCTGCTGAAGTCAATGGAAAGACCCCTGTTGACTTCAGTTCGCTTTGAATATAGCTCTGTCTGCACAAGACTAAATGTATGCACTTTCTGCACTCACTTTATAAAAGGTGCCAGCTAATTGGCAATGTCTAAAGTGGCTCATGGACTGTAATCCCAAAATAGCAGTGTGCTACCATGTCTTGAGTTTGTGTCATTTGGTATCCATGTTCTTTTCCTCATTATGGTGAGAAATTGGGCCCACACCGTGATATCTCAACCTTTTAAATATTCTAGCTCCAAATTACCTAGTTATTCATTTCCTCTTCTCTATTCCATCTGCCTATCTAGCGCTGCTTCTCTCTCCCAGCTTCCCCCCCCAACCTGGGCACTCGCACTGCAGAAGAAAGGAGACCAACCAATCAAAGCCCAGATCATTAAAGAGGTCACAACAATGCCGTACAGCATTGCCTGTCACAAAGCAGATGAGCGATTAGGAAAGAAAGAGCCTTCATCCTTAGTACCACAGGTCATAATGAGATGAGAAAGTGGGACTACATCAATCCATTCTCCTGGCAATGAGAGCAACGAAAGCCTAATGAGAATGGGAAATGGCACTAATGTAACCCATTCCCATTAATGGCCCTTCTAGGATACCGTATGCAAGTCTCACATAATTAGTTCTGCTCAGGATGAAACATCTACCCTAGGCACATGTTTCAACTTTCTTGGGACTCATTAGTCTAACACAGCTGTCATCTCAGTCAGACAAAGCCTTGGCATCTCATAGTATTAGAGCTTTCGCCAGCCCAGGAAGATTACCCAAATAATAATCATTTTAAAAGAAAATCTCAGAGCATCCCGGAGGATGTAAATTATTCAAACATGCTTTTTCAATAACCATCCCAATGGAAATCCACACGTTCACATGTATTAAAGCCAGAGGGTCCCATTAAATCATCTATTCTGTCTCCAGTATAACATAAAGGGCTGAGATGGCTCCCTCCACTTTCATTTAAAACATCACCATCATCTAGGAAGTTCTCCTGATTTTACATCTGTGACGACTACTATTACTTCTTCGGTAGCCTCCATAAGACACTATATTCATACAAGCTCTTAGATAAACTTGATCAGGCAAACACCTTGACACTCTTTACAAAGGACACTGTAAAAACCTCAGGACAAGGATCATTCTTTTTATTCTGTGCTTATACAGTGCTGAGAGCAATGGGTTTCTGGTTCGTGAATGGAGCTCCTAGGCACTTCCTAGGCACTACTGCAATACAAATCAACAACTATTTCCCTTTTATGCATGGGGGAAACAGAAGCAAAGGGAGGTAAAGTGACTTGCCAAAGATCACATGGTGAATCAGTGTCAGAGATGAGAGCAGACCTTGTTCAAAATGATAATGCCATAAGCAGGAATAAAACTGGACTGCAGTCTGGCCGTTCCATGTCTCATTCATTAAGTCTCTTAAAATAGAATAATGTCTCCATTCTGTTATGTGCAGTACATGCTAATCATAGGTAGGAATGGCAGTCAAACAATTAAATGGAAATTGCATTCTTGTTTGCTTGGGTTTTTTCCCCTATGAATAAGGCTTTCAGAAGAGACAAGTCCCAAGATTTCAGAATGAAATTAAATTAAATCAAATCAGTGGAGGAAATAAGTCTTTATGGTATGAGCAGTTCCTTTGCATTTTACTAACAAATCAGTGCACTAAATGCAATCATTTATCATTAATGTCACTAATAAACACTGATTAAGGATGCAGCAAACTAGCACACAGCAAAGCCTGATGTTTTCAGAACTGCAAGTAGCTTTGTTAGCCTAGATTCCTTCTCTGCCCCACTGTATAAAATCCTGAAGCCATTTTTCAGATAATATTTTACTCCATTGAGACCGGAATGACAACAGAATGAAAAGATCAGGTTCTGGCCCATTCATTTTCAATCATCATTGTCAAAAGCACCATTTAGAAAGCTCGCAACAGACCTGGTGCATCTTTCATATTAATGGCTGTAGCCTTAGAGGCCAAGAACGTGAGGTTTGCTTGAAAAGCTTTGCATAATTTGCAAACTAAGATAAGATCCTATGATTGGTCCTCATTAGGATAAAAGTCTCGGGTTTTGTGTGTTGCTGTCAACTGACCCAAATAAACAGGAGACAGATCAGTAATCACTATCAGAATAAGCCAGGGCTGCTACAGCACTACCCCTTTCGGAAAGGGGGAAGCTTGTGTCTCTCTCTACCCTGGAGCTCTGCACTCATAGAGGTCGCTATCAGCACTGGTTAAAAATGCTTAGCATGGAGAAGTGCATAGGGGTCCTTGGGGCTTAGGCTGCACTGCTGCCGTCTTGGGAAGAGGTGGTTTTACAGCCTGCCCGTGTGTTCCCACTGACACAGAGACACTCCCAAGCATGCCCCACTCCCATGGACATGCCAAACCTGAAAGTGGAGTAGACATAGCCTTGGGTATCAGGACAGGCAGGGTCTGGAAGCACAGTGAGGCACTCTGCTCTGTCTCTACAGTCAGTGATGTAGCAAATTTAAGCTTTCCTCTGATGGACGGACCAAAGGTTAAGGGACTTGGAACTTGAAAAGGGGTCTCCAGTAGGAAACACACTTGAATAACAGCAGACATCTATCATCCTCTAGGTCAATCCCAAATATATTGTGAGCCGGCTATTAAGGGGATGAAGAACAACTCACAAGGACAAGGATGTAGGAGCATGGTGGCATAGGAGCATGTAATCAACTGTAACGATTCTAGCTAGAGCTGGACAGGGAAGGGGGGTTAAGCACTGTTTCCTGGCTATAGAAAGGAGGAGCGAGACCTGCAAGGCAGCAGGTCTGGGGCAGTTAAAGGGAACTGAATCGTATCCCTAAGCTCATTGCAGATCTAATGCACAACTCATTAAAGCCAACATCAATCTTTCCACTGACTGGCTTTGGATGACAGGAATGTTGCAGGGTTACGGGTTTTTCCCCCGCTTTCTTGTCCCTCTCTCATAGCAGCCTACATGGAGCTCTGCTTTAGACCTTTGATTTAGCCATCAGCTGAAATTAGCTACACCTCCCATTTGTATTCATTAGTAGGAAGTCCAGCTGTATCCAGTTCTTCTCCTTAAAGGAGCAAGGCATCTCTCCATT
>NW_005841850.1:4890621-4902654 GCF_000455745.1 Alligator sinensis | reverse complement strand
GGAAAGAGCACAGCGCTGGTTTTTAAACTTCACTGGTCCAGGATCTTGTCTGCTCATATGAGTGGGTGTCAGAAAAAGTAAAAAAAGAGCAGACGACAAGCATCCTCCTTGAACTGTCTTTTCTGCAGCAGCAATAAAAGCTTAGGAAGAATCAGCTGCTTTGTCACTGGAAAGAAAAGCTTGTTTCTCTCTCTACCCTGGAGCTCTGCACTTAGCTACCACCATTGGCTGAACATTTTTAGCATAGCCAGATATATCCAAGCTATGCCATGATTCGCATTAATACATATTATGCCAGCTAACTGCAGGGCAAGACTAACCACCAACAATGGAAACCTCCCTTGGTAAAATCATTCCCTAGAAACAGTAACTAAAGCCAAGGCAGATTAATCAAAAGACCTCCTGAAATCAAAGTGGGCAATGGGGGATAATTTTGCTCCGGTGTGCCTTTGATTCAGGAACATCTAAACATCAAGGTTGTCCCAGTGTCCTTTCATACCATTTATTTAGAAGAACTAAATAGAAGAACTATTGTCTGGATAAGTGAAGGTTTTCAGCCCTTGGATGGAATGAAAACTAATGTAGGAAACTTTTGAGCAGAATAAGGGCACAGTACCCTCAAGGAGGTTCAAGGAGATGAGACACTTGGAAGGACCTACGGTAGTTGAGAGTAGTCAGGAACTCACGTAGGTGTCTCCTTAATTCCAGGCAGAGTCTGGGTGTTGTCAACAAAGCTCTTGTGAAGGAAATCTGAAGGTATCCTCTGGGTTAAAAAAAGTAACCACTCATGTGGAAAAGACTTGGAGTTAGTTGTCATGTTAACAAGAAAGCAAAGTTTAAAAAGCCTGTAGCTGCAAATGCAAATTCTCATGGGAGCACTGAATATTCATCTTGCTCAGAAGGGGCTTGCTCCTTAGAAAAATGCTAATCTCATCGGCTGAAGAGTACTCCTAAAGTCAAATAATGTGCACTTGCCATCCTGCTTTATTCCGCCAGACAGATTACAGGTCCTTGAGTCGCTGTTTCACTCAAAGCCATGTGACAGCAAAACAATGAGAGGATTAATTTGGTCCCAAAGAAAACATTAAGGGAAGCAACAGGATTGCTGCTTATTAGGAGTGAAATGGCAATAGTCTTCAAATGCATGAAGGGGTGATGTAAGAAATTTTTCTTCATGTTCACTGGAGCTAGGACAAAAAGTAATAGGCTTAAATTGCATCAAGGAAGATTGAAGTTGAACAGTAACACAAAACTTTCCAGCAGTAAGGACTTATGCACTGGATGAGGCTCTTTACGGAGGCTCCAATACTGGAGATGTGTTAAGAGCAGGTTAGATAAATGTCGGTCAGGAATGGTTTAGGTATAGTTTATTCAGTCTTGCAGAAGGGAGATGGACTTGGTGACCTCTTAACATCCTTTACAGAATTGTTTTCTATGACACTATGGACCCAAGGAGAAGGAGACAGGAACTCCTGAATACAAATGGTGGCTCTGCCACAGATGCATCATGAGACCCTGGAAGATCACTTAACCCCTCTGCCTGCTGGTCACCCTGCCTAAAAAGTAAGGACAGCAACATCCACTGAAGCTGGGATGACAAATGTCTGTTTTGTCCTCATGCATCGCTCACATACTGTGGATCTGCTTCTACTCCCCACGTGGCTTCATGAAATATATAGCCACAGCTCCACATGAGGGCTTTATTAATGGGGTGATAAGACAGTTCAATAATTTAACTTGTGCATTAGCCCATCTCCGAGTGAACTAAATGTGCATACAATTAGGTCTTGTGGTGTAAATCAAAGAGGAGCGCGTTCACAGCAGTTTATCAGGTAGACAGCCAGATAGTGTATTTGTAAGGTAAAGTGACTTCAGAGACTCAGCGTATCCTTCATTCCCACACATGTTCAGAGATCATACTGCTCGGCCCAACATCAGCATTATACTTGAATAACCTTCCTCAGCCCAACAAAATTATTCTTGATGCTCAATTGTGTACAAAGGGAAGCAGGCCCCCTGACCCCAAATACACATGGACTTAGCTAAGGACGGCATGGCAGCCTCAAAGTTAAGGAAGACAGAAAGGTTTTCAGAGTCTGGAGGTTGAATGCTGAACTCTGAAAACAGCTTGCTCGTTGTCTGGGTCTCAAGAGGACTACAGACACTGGCACCAACATCAACACCATCCCAGAAGAGTCTGACTCAAAAAAATCCCTTCTCCTCCTCTGCTTCAAGTCAAGATATAGAAATCGGTTTTGAACCCTGATGGTCAAGATAGATGGAGACCTTCCAGGAAGCCAAGCTCATTTGGTTTATGTACCAAACAGGAAAAGAGACTAAGAAGAGTCCTAAAAAAATAAATTTAAAAAAATCACAGAACCTAAGCACAGATCAAAATCCTGGAGTCTATGTTGAGTCCATGTCTGGTGCTGTGACTGAAGGCACCTTACTTTGGAGATGTGTTAGTGTCAGGAAGCAAGACTAAGAAGGGAAACTAGGAAGTACAGTTTAGCAGATTGGGCACCATAAGGAGATAGAAGCCATCTCAGTTCAATTCCTGGCTCAATCACAGATTTCCTGTGCACCTCTGTGTCCTCTCTCTGTGCCCAAAATCACCACCTGCAAAATTGGGATCGCAACCCCCTTACTTCATAGGGGTCGTGTATGGATGCAATCCATTAAAGAGCACAAGGTGATCAGACACCATGGCAATGTGTCTGAGCCAATGGACATGCTGGGAGGGCCTGCCCTCTCTAATGCACTCCGAAGTAGCCTATGGAGTTACCCCAGGACCTATGCTTAAGCCACAATGGCAACCAGTCTCAAGGGAATAATATTGTCTACCTTGTACAACCTGTGATTGAAGATCTGTGCCCAGCTTTACTGAGCTGTCTGATTGCACGCTACCAGTCTGTCATCTGTTTAGGCAACAAAATGCCACGCTCCCTTAGAGCAATTAGGAGATAACGCATAGCTTAGCTCACAGCCCCTACCAGACAATGCTTTTGAATAGTCTGCTGCTCCCCTTAAAAAGTGCAAGAGTCTCAATTACATGCCTTGCTTAAATGCACTGTTTGATGGGAGTACATTAAACAGAGGTGTAATTTGTCGAGTTAAAACACAGATATTATCTCAATGACATCCCCACAATGGGGAATTTGCTGAAGTCAATCACACTCAGGAATCTATTGCCTTTCACACATTTTTCCTCATCATTCTCTCTGCATCTGAAAAGCAGAGGGCAGCGCCATCTGATAGCTAGAAGACAGACTTGGATATCTGGCCTTCGAAAGGCCCCTCCTCCCCTCCACCTTGCAGGACCCATGGATCTCAAGATCTTCAGAGATCAAAGAGCAGTGGGGATTAATAATGAAAGGGGTGCTCTCAGCTGCACTTCCAAAGCTACTTCTATCACCTGCTTCCCAGGAAAGACGCATGCAAAAAGGAGGGTCCCACTGAATAGTGAATGCCCTTCTGCAAAGGGAGCCTGCCTGCGAATTCCCCATAGCCACTGCGTGGTGCATGTTCTTTCCAGATCTCCTCTCCAGCCACAGCCAGGCATTACATGGGGTCTGAAGTGGGTAAAGGTGCCATGTACCCATCTTCCTCCCCTCAGACAGAGATTTTGAAGAAGAAACAATTGAGCCCCATCATTATATGAGCTGCAGCTCAAACGTTCACAGTTCCCCACTGAAGACCAGAACCCAACTCAGCTCTCACTCAGTGCAACTTCCTATGCAACAGCAGTAACGTGGTAAGACAAAGAGGGCAAAAGGGAAAAAAGCACTCTCTTCTCCCTGCCATCTTCACTTGGACCGTGCTCAAGAAGAAATTAATGGGAAACCACTGTCTCATTTCTCTTTCTGACACACATACACCCCTACACCTGCACCTTGATCACCATCTCACAAGACAAACTATTCAACCAGTTTCTTCCACTGAAGTCAATGGAGCTGTGCCGAGATATACCTGGTGTGAAGCCTTTCCTATCTCCTGCTTTCAGACTGAATGCAGCAGCCATTTACATTTTCATTAACACGCTCTAAAAAAACAGAGGCCAGTGATTGCAATATTTCAATTTTTCCTTATCAATGGAAAGATTGCAAAGTTCAGCTTTCCAATTTGGCAGAGAATTGGCCCTGAATTGCTTGTACAATGCAGGAGCTGTCACAGTCCATGGCGTGTGACACCAGTAACATTTGGGAGGAATATGAAGGGACTCTGTGTGAAAGGAATGACCTTTGAGTCTTTACGGAGATTTCATAATACAGCCCTAACCTATTCAAGTACCTGTCAACCCTCTACATACATCGTTTAGGTAGGAGTCTGAGACAATCTGGGTTTTTACAATGGATGCGAAATTCTGAAATACCAAGTGAACTCAGACAAAATGCTAGTGTTGTTGTCTGTCCAGGGCATGCAAAGGCTGCAAGATCTGAGCCATGCTTTGTAAGCTCAGCTGAACTAAAATACCGGAGATGCAAGAGGCTATTTCCTAATGCATCATTCACTAAGAAAGGGCCTGCTTCTCTACTTACACCAGTCTAGTTCCTCTAACTCTGTGAGGGATTTACTGGGTGCAGACTGTATTTCACTGCTAGAGGTGGATAAAACAATATTCTGTCCTTCAAACCCTCTTCTATGAATCTAAAGCACTGACTTTAGAGGCAGAGTGCTCCTAACATAGGCAAATAACCCCACCAAGCAGAATTAAACACAATGTTCATGGATTACAAGGAACCAGCCATCAACCTATCATTATTTTATATCATATATGGACCACTAAAGCAGCTCTGGGTGCCACCACCTGTTTTCTGTGTCTTCTTGAGCTGCCTATATTCACACCTGCCACACTGCAGTCCAAATCTCACTCACCTTCCCCATCAGCAGAGCCCTCTTCAATTCAGCGGGATCATTGTCTTCAGAAAACACAGCCAGCTTCGGCACCAACCTTGTGTTCTGCACAGCAAACTCTTCAGTGCTGTTCAGTCATGAGAAGGTTTAATACCCTGAAGGGTATTTCAGGGAACCCAGCTAGACATCTAGCTGATTGCCAGGGTTAGAAATACTGCTATCTTTGTGCCCCATCATGCAAACTCATCTACACAGGAATGTAACACAGCGTTACGTGGAATCATGACATAATGCTTCTTTTTCACTCCTTACCCTGCTGGTTAATAAAGGCTGTTATTTAGGAGACATAAGAGGCCTGATATAAATCCCAATGAAGTTGGATTTGTCCCTGGGGTGGGGTGAGGGGAAGGGAGAGGAAATTTAACCTGTAATATTTTGTTTAATAACTTCTATAAAGCAAGGAGGCTAAACAGAGCTGCCAGCAGCTCATGCAACGTGTTTAACAATACAGGAAATGTTTTTCTTTTCTGTTTTAATTTTTTTGTTTCCCGGCTGAAATTGATTTTTTTTTTTTTTTAAATCATAACTTTTCTGAAGTTTTCCAGCTGTGCAACATTTGATTATTCCTGCCTGTTCTTTCAATACAGAAAAACAGGTGAGCCACAGGTATCAGAAGCGCTGCAGTGCTTTGATTATTTCTCATTGAAGTTAAAGCTTTACTTTGCTTTATGTGTTGTTTTTGATATCTGCTTCATTAACCCATGTGAAAGCTCTCCTTACACGCTCTGTGACAGATCCTGTATGATGTGCAGTGTATTGCATCACCCAGTATAGAGCATACATCTTCCACAACGGTTTCCTATGAGACATATAGCTGCTCACCCCTCAGAAGAGCTTCTCTAATTCCAGTCTAGGTCATTTATGAACAACCACAAGTATTTGTTCAGTACAAGCTTGAGTTATGCCTCAGTGAAGGTAGTAGAAATAATAAGTTGTATCCCAACCAGATTGTCCTATATATATATATATATGTACATGCATAGTATTTGCATGGCATCTGGGAACTTGAATCATGGACAAGCGCCCAGTCATTGTCCTGAATGCTAGAAAAAAGTAGAACATAAAGTCATGACAAAGGAAAGGAGCCTTAATTTTTGACTGAGACATGTAGGCCCCGTTGCAGCATTAATAATTAAACAATACTAACAGCCTCCTACCAACTTCAATGATCTCTGTATCAGGGCCAGTGTTCCTGTCTCTGTACCTCTCTCACCCCTTCCCTGGATCCTGTTTCATAATTAAAGAACAAAAGATATTTTAACAGCCCTAAAAGTTTAATCAGGACACAGCTGCCAAGCTGCAGTATTCATATGAACTTGGAGACACCTACAGCTGCAAGGGTGATAAAACACTCAGTATTAACTTATTTCCTTCTAAAATAAAAGGGACCATCTCTTTTATGGTACAGGTACCAGGAATTTCACTCCCTCTCTTTCATGCTCATCCAGGAGAGGACTGCCTTCCCCGCTACATGGAACATTTTCTGAAGTATCCAAAATGGACATTATTTTTTCAGTTGCAGCAAAAGACAATCTGTTTACAACAAAGCATTTCCCTCTTCAAAACCAGGAGATTTGGGAGCAAATATCCATAACTATATGGCATCTTTATTGCTGCAGCCATTAAAAAAAAAGCACGTGCACCCAATATTTGCTTTCAAAAGGTTGTTCCTCTGTCAAGCAATCTTCTTTTTTGTTGTCTGCAAACAGCACTTACTCTGACACTATAAATCCGGTGGGTGGAAAAGAGAGATACACAAACCAATACAGTTTATTACTTTGAAACAATGTTAAAAAGATACACAAGAGATGAGGCTAAGTCCTTTGGGCAGATGTAACTGTGGATAATCTAGTCTTAAATACATGAGAGCTGTTTTAGTAGCAGCAACACATTTGTACCATATGGAACTCAAGAATACATGAAAGCAGAATGTTTCACTGAATATCTTCCAATGCCTCTTTAAGACATACTTTGTATTCCAGGAGCCCAATTTATGGCTTAAATTTCATAATTGGGATATCTCACTGACAAAAATTGTACCTGGACCTTACTGAGAAGTTGCAGAGAAGAGCATTAAACAAATACAGGACCAAATCCCAGCTGCACGGATTCAGAAGAGTTGTTACCAAAGCCTAAAACAGTTCATATAAACAAGTCTTACCAGGTTAAAGCTTCAACACAGTCTTTAAAGCCAAGAGCACCTTTCTTTTTTCTGCTTGCTCTGAGGAAACTGCTCTGAGCACTTTGAATGGGCTAGAATTACTCCACTAATAGTTTGGCTTGGGCGTTTTCTGGCTTTGAAGGCCAGCTATGATAAATGTCCCTTCTTATGAAGAAATGGATGATCCAGCATGTTTACCAGAGATAAGGGAAGAAATTAGGAGTGGCTAGATTTTGCACAACCTCAATCATGACTTGGACTTGCCAAATCATAGCTGACCCCAAACCAGGTCAAGGGGGTCAGATAAAGGGCCTTGGTATTGTCCCCGCTTTAAGCGAGGCGGTCTGTGCCCCTCGGGGCTCTCCAAAACCCTCCCAGGCGCAAGCATTCAGCTCCCACGCAGCCTTCATCTGCTCCTAAACACCCTGCTATCTTTCATTAGCGCACTTTACATTTTGTCCATTTGCTTTATCTTTCCGCCGCCAGCTGTCACTTTTCTGTTGTGCCTCCATTCATCACCGTCACGATACTCTGCCCTTCCTCTCCTGCTCCTGATATCTAGTTCTCAAAGTCATTTACACACACTCATTAATCTTTATAACAACCTTAAAATGTGCTGCCAGGTCAGTGCTGCCCTCATTTTATGTAGGAGGTGGGAATGAAAGCATGGAGAGGTCAAGTAACTTGCCAAAGATCCCATATGGAGCCTATGGCAGAGAGGAAGCCAACCCAGAACTGCTAATCCCCAGGCCTGTGGCTCTTACTCCTACTCGTGTCCTCCCTCCTTTTGCTGTTTCTCTTCCAGTGCCTTTTTCTACAGTGAAAACAGAACCACATGCAAGAATTATGCCAGGCAGGACCACAGCTCCGCAGTTCAATGGCTTTCCCTGGCTCACAAGTGAAGCAGTTTGCACTCCTGTCCAAGGAATTCAGTACATCTCTCTCTTGCCCTCAGCTTCACTGGCCAAACCTGTGCTTCACATCTCTCATAAAGGCCCTGACCCAAACCTCACTGAAGTCATTAGGAAGAATCAGGCCCAAAAGTTTCCTTTTGTACCCTGGGAAAAACAGGGTTCCACCCCAGCCAATCCAGCTTGCACAGATCCATGTCCAGAAAAGCACTTGGGCAGACATGGACCACCAAGTCCAACATCCAAACAGCAGGGGCCTACCCCAAGAAGCACATAACGCTCAAGACACATCTGCCCACAGAAGAGCTAGATGCCATCTAAAAAGAAGACATGGCTCAGTTTGAGGTGAGAAGACAGAAACCAAGGTGCTGAAGAAAGAATGTCCTCTGACATTCACTGCAGAGCACCACGGGCAAGGAGCAGGGTCCTCAGGTTTCTAAGCAGGGAGTTGCTCACGCTCCCAAATGGATCTTGATTTTGAGCACGCATTTTTGTATCACCCATGAACTCCGGGCACAAACCAGGTCACCACGACATTAGATGCTACGCAATCACCGAACGAAAGGCTGGTTCTTATCTCTAAAGGGCTTCCAGTCTAACAAAACTGTCTCCAACCTGTCCACAATTATTAGGGGTGGCTATTTATTGGAAGCCCATTTCTAGTTCTTAGTATTGTTGCCTTTCAGACAACATTCAGGAAGGGAAAAAGCTAAAGGACCACCCAGCAGCTCCTAAAGGAATAAGGGAAAGGAGAATGAATGGAGAAAACGCTTATAGCCCTGATTATGCTCTCATTTACTCAAGTGTAAATTAGACCTAACTTCATGGAAATCAATAGATCTAAGAACAGAAGCCAGCATCAACAAGGCTCAAATCCATCCCTATATCTTGCCATTGACTCCATCTATGTCAAGAACTGCATCAGCGATGTACAAATGACAGCCATTAACTACCTTGTTTCCCATTGACGATGTAAGGAAATTAACATTAAAATGCTTTTGTAACAGTCGTAGTTTGAACTGTCCCCAGTGCACGTGTCTTAGGACTGTGCAGGAGACAGTTTTCACCTCTGGCAAATCTCTGATATCCCACAATGCTTCCTATTGTACCTAGAGATGAAACCAGGACCTTTAAAAAGGATTTTGCAGAGAGAGAGGCCAACCACCAACAGTCTAGTACTTAGGACAATCACTTGGGGTGGAAAAGACCTGAGTCCAAGTCCTGTTCTACCAGACTCCAGTATCCCAGCTGAGTGCCCTAACCAGCAGGCTGTTGGTTATTATATAGTGTGTGTGGGTCAATCTCAAATTTTTAACAGAAATTCCTGAAAGTGAGAAATCTCCAGTGAAAATTCCATGGGAACGTACCAAGCTCCATGAACAATTTCTGTGGGGATGAATTGAGGTTTTCTAGTGAAAATCTTCATGAAACTCCCAGTTGCTTCTAACATGCATCTTGCATCAGTCCACCTGCTAACCCAGAGGAGTGAATAGATCACGTGAGAGCATCCAGCTCTTTTCGAGAGAGATCAAAACATTAGGATCCATTTCAAGCTGTTTAGAGGCCCCACAGATAATGCAGGTAACACAGGTCCTGCCCACAGATGCCACAAGTGAGACATGCCAGGTCAAAACATTAGAGGCCTTTGCTAGATCAACTTTGAGTAGGTGATAAATAATGGTTTTATCACCTATACATGCTGGGCTGAGCTTTCACTTGGGAAGATTATGTTCCCATTAAATGATAGCTTGTGTTGGTGTTTGTTTTGTCTTCTAATGGCTGAGACTACAAAATCAAAGATATATTTCATGGACCAAAACCTCAGGTAGTACATGTGGTCATCATTCCCCCGAGAGACTATGCCAATTCATAGCAGCCGAGGATCTGATCTGTTCGTTGCCTTCTGCTTTATAATGAGTTTCTAAATGCCAAGTACATTTTTAGGGCACAGAGGCAGCCACTGACTGCAGGCCAGGTCTTCAGCTGATATAAATGTGTATACCTGTACTGAACTCCACAAAAACTAATGTCATTTTGTACTACATATGGATCTCAACCCCTGGGGTAAAGACTTCCACGTGCATCTCTACAGTCCATTGCTCTCATCTCAAGACCATTCTCCAATGTCCTGTTGCTAATATATTGGACAGATTCTCCAACAGTATGAATGGGGGTTATCCTGATATACCAACACGGGCCCATGGATACATTCTCAAGAGCTTTGTGGGGATGACGGAGAGAGACAGGGAGGATAAGAAATGACCATTTTTTCCTTCTGTCCCTTCCTTCTAGAAACAGCCTGTACAATTGCTATCACAACAGGGCTTCTAAATCTGCTTTCCCTGCCGTGGCCTTTCATTTCCCCAAAGGCAATGCAAACAAGACATCTTCTTTAGGATTTACATGGTGCCTCAAAAGAAAATGAGCTCTTATGCTTCTGAAAAATCATTTTGCCCATGAGGAGAAGGAGATACGATCAATGGTTTCTCTTTTTTTTCTTTCCAAATAAATATGGTTTTCAATGTTGTTTCTGCACTTGAAGACCAACACCCAGTATTTTTCTAACCAAGACATCTGCTACATACTGTGATCTTGGTTGGCTCCTGTGTTTCCTGACAAAGTAAGATCATTGTGTATTGCTTCTGCTCAGACTGCTTCATTATATCTGTGATAATATATTTGTGGTCCAACAGCAGACACATATGGGATACCTAGTTGCTTCAAATTATGTTGGCCACCAAACAGGCACCCTAAAAATATCTTTGGATGAGTCACCCCAGCACAGACCTCTATTCATCTTATTTACTTTACCTCTAGATTTCTGTCACCTTGGGTGATCACGGCCAGGGTTTGAAAAATAGTAGCAATTTATTTTTTCTCATTGCACGTGTATGGCAGGGAACTCATTCTCCTCATTTATTCCCTCTGTGCAGCTGGCTGCAGCAATAGCAGTGAAGCATCTCCTTGGAGGCAAAGGACTCGTTTGCAGAAATCCCCATTAAAGCCTGCAAACACAACATTATATCTGTAGTGCTTAGCAATGTGTGCAAGCTAATTAAGCTGCAGAGTGGACCCGTAAGGTAAATATTATCACCCCCACTTTACAAATGGGGAAACAGAGGAAGAGAGGGCAAGACAGTTGTCCAAGACAAATCAATGAAGTCCTGGCAGAGGTTGGGATTCAAATTTAGAAGATTTCCAGCCAGTCCTTACCCTTCCAGAGCATCTTGCACCTGTGCCATGCTGAGCGATCAGACCTTGACGATATGTGCATCCAAAACTCATGATCCTACAAGCCTTGCTTAGAACTGTCCCAGGAATAGCACAGACCTGATTCGGTCCCCACTGCTGCCGAAGTTATTCCAGTGGTATGCCAAGTATTACGCAGGACTAAGCAAGGTCACAATCACACTCATTTCTAGCCCTTAGGACTCAAGCCAGTCACCATACTTCCCCATCATACACTGCATTGGCACTGAGTACATGGGGGCTCGAGGGCCCTGGCCCCCCTCAAGAAGATGGTGGTCAAGGCCCAAACCTGAGGAAGATGTCATAAAATTTCTATATCATTTTATGCTGTAAAAGATGGATTCAGTTATGTTGAGCATGCTGGACATAAGGTGACGTGCTTAGGAATGACGGCTGAGGCCCTGAGCTAATTACCAGGAATCTGGGTTTTCTGCTCATTGCAGAAAAGCACTGATTTTCTCCTTTACTGAAGAAAAACACGGTTTTCTCCTTTAAAGGAGAAAAATGCAGAAAACGGTAGGTTTGCCCTTGCAGGCTGGCAGAGTTTCAGCCTGCAAGGGGCTGCTCAGGGCTGGGGGGAGCAAGGAGGGTGACCGGAGGCAGGGGGTGTCACATGCCTATGCGCGCACACATGCACATGGCAGCCAAGCAGCAGCGGAAAGCGATTCCCAGAGCTCCCTCCAGGTAGGTCTATGGGGGTGAGGGCAAAGGCAACACATGGGGAGGGTCGGGGGGGGGCACAGGCAACGCATTGCAGGGGAGCACAGGCAATGCGGCAGAGAGAGGCGGGGGGGGGCG
>NW_005841850.1:4889373-4890611 GCF_000455745.1 Alligator sinensis | reverse complement strand
CCCCCCCCCCCAGCCCCGAGACTTCTATGCCTACAGCAGCATGTGTGGCACAGAACTGCACCCAGGCTGAACCAGCCCTGGGCAAGAGCTGCCTCCGTGGCCTAGCATGCAGGACCCAGCATGGGAGGAAGTGCCATGCCTCCATGGCTGCCAAAGTGAGGCATGGCAGTGGTGCCCCCACTGCTGCCAGGTGGGCAGGGGGTGCCTCACCTTGGTGGCCATGGTAGCGCAGTGCTCCCTCCCATGCCAGCTCCTGCTTGCTGGGCCACAGAGGCAGCTCCTGCTCAGAGCCGGTCCAGCCTGACTGAAACCCCATGCCCCATTGTGGGTGCAGAAATCTCAGGGGGCACGTGCCCCCCACTCCCCCATCGCATTCTCTGTGCTCCCTCCCACCCCCCCATGCATCACCTTGCCCACATACCCCATTCCCCACACACTAGGGGGCTGGGGATATGGGCCAGCAGGTTGGGAGTGAAGGGCACCAGCAGGGCTGTGGGTCAGGAAGTTCATGAAGTTCATGGATCACGCTGTCTATTCTGCACTGCATAGTTCAGCACTCCAAAACAAAAAATATTATTGATTTATTACCGTAATACATTATCTTACAATTGAAATGCACTGAATGCTTTTAATCAAATAAGAAGCTTTCCACATATCCATCGTCTTAGGCCCCTCTCCCCCGTCCGGGAAAAATAAAAGACAGCGGCTATGATACAAGGAGTTCTGCATGGGTTGCTAACACCACACACAGAACCCCACTAAGCTATGAAGCTTTCAAGGGAAGCCAGGCCCTTGCCACACCAAATTCATTGCTGGAACAAGGCCTACAAAAGGAAGCCTCCCTTATGGTATTTTAGTAATTCTAGCTGGAGTGGAAAACAGAACTGCAAATGCACACTGGAAAGAAAATACATGCAATGCAAATACTTCAATACGTTGAAGAAAGCTTTAGGCAAGATTTAAAAAAAAAATGGGTGATGGGCTTTATAGGCACTCGGGCCTAGATCTTCAAAAACATTGGACTCAGTGGGGCTGCGGTGCCTAGGAATTATACATTTAAATGTCATGTGAGTCAGGCCCTCAAGTACTAAGGCATCAGGTACAGGATGAGAAAACCTGGTTTGGAGAGAGATCCTTCTATTATAGAGAAACGAGCACTTGTGGTCTTACCTATGCACAGAATTTACACCAGTTTCACTTCGATCAGCAGTTTTGGTGAAGACAGGCACTCCTGCATT
>NW_005841850.1:4886471-4889342 GCF_000455745.1 Alligator sinensis | reverse complement strand
TCAGCAGTTTAGTTTGTACCTATAGATGTTCCAACAAGCTAGAGCTGATACAGCCCATTTTGAACAAACACGGGGTTTATACCACTTGAACCAGTCATTTCAATCCTTGCTTTCGTACAGTTGATGCAACTTCTGGGTCAGGACAGCTCATACAATCCCCCCTGCTGGTTAGTTCATTACAGTGTAGCCCTAATGATGAAAGGCTAAATCCCATAAAGGATTGAAGTGCCTAAAACTGGTGCTTGAACACTGCCAAAGTCCAAAATTACAATGCAAAAAATCCCTGTGCAGCTGCTGCTTGGTCCCAGGGGCACCAAAAAGCCATAGTTGTTACCTTCCTGCTTGCCTTTACTTCCTTAGGCACCTAGAGGTCTACCCAGGGCGAGGTAGATCCGGCCCAGCAAGGAACAAGATTCATGCCCAGTCCTGTGCCCAGCATTCCCAATTTGCTCTTCACTTGAGCCAAGTGGGCTGTTTCAGATCCCATTTTCTTAACTCTCCCCAGAGATCCCAGCTTCTCACCCTAGGGACTGCACTCTGGTCCAGAGGCCAGGCCCAAAGTGCCCACAAGTCAGATGCCCAAGTCCTTCATTGCATCCAGCCCAAAACTTTCTGACAGATGGGCTTCCTAGATGAGTACAAGAGCATTAAGGTTATTCTGGAGAACTCGATGGAGTCACATGTAGCACTGTGCAATAGTACCCTGGCTCTTGGCAGGCCTAATTTATCGCTTTCATTTCCTCTTGCCTTTCCCCCTCTTAGAGTTCAGGTGTTTTTAAGAGTCACGCTGACTCCTGCTCTCACTCTGCTCACAAATAACCGATGCCTCCCAAGCAGAGCCATCATTTTTATGACACATCATGTATTGCATAAATAACTGTTGTCTCCCCATGAGACAAATAATCACACAGGGTCCAGACCTGTGTCTAAGGGATGAATAAAATGCTCAGCGGGAGGCCTGTATAGGGTACAGTATGTTCTGGTTAAACACAACTCAATCAAACCTGGCTCTGTCAAGACACATCTAGGCTTGTTTAAAGCACAGCTGTCTCTCCAGGAATAAAAACAATTCCATATTTAAATCATAAGCAGTTTCCACCATCTCTGTGGTTTAGCACTAGTTTCTTTTACTCCTCAGACTGCAGGCAGTAGAGGGAAAACAAGATCAGATGCTGATGTCTTTTCTCCCCAAGGCAGGCAAAAGGACTGCAAACCACCTAGGCAATGGGCCAAATTCACTTTGGACCTATTCAGTTGAAAGTCATGCATGGGATGATTTTTCAAGTGCATTGGGCTTTCCAGAATCAGGCTTTTAAGGCCCGAGCCTCCTCCTATTGAAATCACCAAGAGCTGGGTCCCCTGGGTGGCAGCAGGGACCAAAAGGCCAATTTTTTAATTGGTGGAAATTAGTTCAGCTCTATGAACACAACCCACCAGGGATCCTGGCATCTGGAACAGGGTTTTCAAAAAGGTCCAAGATCCACTGATGTCCTGAGCACCACATTAGCTAACTTGTAGGCACCTGGTCTCTGGGGTGGAGCTCACAGCCAAGCATGTCTGCCTAAAATTAGCAGTCCTAGGAGTTATGGTAAGTACTAAACACACACCAATACACAAAGCCAAATTCAAGTCCCACTTAGGCCCACGGACATGAAGGGAGCGGAAAAGGGAAATCAGAATTTTATCCATATGACTCCATATGCTCTGTATCGTATTATACCCTATGGGAATTTGATATACTTTGGGTAAGTGAAAACGGCGTTTTTATGGGATGGTAACTCTCCCCACTGGGACGCATGTATTGCAGTAAAATACTTAAACCTCGTAATGAATTTGTTATAGTCCAATGAAACCACTGGATTATTTCCTTAATGTCCCTGTTTATGTTTATGTCTAGTACAAAACACAGAGATGGGGAAGCTGGCTCGACTCCAAGTTATACACGCACCGGCTAACTGTTCCTCTACTAACTAAACATATAATTTATGTTGCAAAATATTGCTTGTTACAAAAGATACAGACTGCATCTGTGATTCACTGCAGAACCCAATAGTTAAATTTGTAGCTAAACGCTGCCTTCTAAGTAGTGTGCCTATCTTTTCATACGCACCATTGGTCTTAGCTAACATTTTGCTGTTCGCCACTGCGTTTCCCTTGTTTGTTTCTAGAGGCACTGAACGCTTGTTTTTTCCTTCTGAAATTCCCGATTCCTTCAGCTGCTTTTGGTTTCAGTGCGAGATTCAGGTGATGCGTACCTTGGAAATGAGGAAATAGGTTTCTCTCTAAATGGCAGTTAGGGTACAAAACCTAGAGTTTGCAGAATTCATCTTGAGGGTTCGGTGTTTTGTTTTTAATCCAATGAAAATTGTGTGTACATCTGCTTTAATTTCTGCTACTCCTTCCAGCCTTGTGAATCTAAATACATCAGTAGTCAGCAATGCATTGAACCATACACTTAGCTTCAAATGCACACTTAACTGCTTCCCTATTTAAAATCTCAGTCATGCAATTAAAGTCTGGTTCTTGCTGAACAGAGACAGATTAAAACCGCGCTTAAGGTGAAGTGCGTGCTTAAATGCTTTGCTAAATTCCATCCAGGAAGAGCACACACCAACTGCTGCAGCTTCCTGAGCCTGATGAAGGGTTTTTGAACCCGAAAGCTTGCTTAATAACTATTCTCCAACCATTTGGGTTGGTCTAATAAAAGATATCAAATTCACCCAAGGAACCTTGTCTTGCTAAATTAATGTTATCACATAAGCAAATGCAGCTGACCAGTTTAGTTTCACTGGCCAAATAAAATGCAAACACTACTGTTGCAGGGCACTTTAGATGCCCGGCTCCTATAGGAGTGGGAACTGCTAGGGAAAG
>NW_005841850.1:4861238-4886440 GCF_000455745.1 Alligator sinensis | reverse complement strand
AGCCCTGGCAGTGAGTAGGGAGCCCCAGCTGGGGGTTACCAGGGTAACCAGAGTGAGCCAGTGGCACCCACCTGTTGCAAATCAGCTGACAGGAAGGGGCAGGGCCTGACTCACATATAAGTCCCAGGCCTGAGGCTAGGACATAGTTTGCTACTGGCAGCCAAGGAACTCTGCCTGAGTGAGCAAAGAGGAGTAGCCTGACTACATGAGCAACTCCTGATACTGGTGAGGGATGGAGCACCCCTGGTGTGGCTGGGATAATGTTGTGGCCAGGTGGCTAGGATTTCTGTTATAGCCCAGGGGCTTGTTTTGTTGGCTGTTTAACCAGAGGTTTGGGTGAGGCTATTAGGGGTTGGAGGAGGCCTCATAGGGGACCCATGGCAGTGTGGAGACCCCAACCCCAGAGAGGGGGCAGTGAGATGCCCCAGAGAGGACAAGGGGGCCAAATTATAACAAGGCCCAGACGAACAATGTCAGTACCATCGGTGAGGCTTGGGCTGCGGTGTAGGGGAAGAAGAGGAGCTGCAGATAGCGCCCCCAGGCATTGGGGCAGTAAATGGGCAGCCTCTCACTAAGTAACAACAATTAATCCATTAACAACAAGGCATGGCAGGCAAGAAGGTGGGGGTTGACCCATAACAGGTGGGCGGGGTCACCAGTAGACAGACCCCGGAGGGGCCCACCTGCAACAACTACAGAGATGGGGCCAAAATATTGGACCCACATCTGGACCCAGATATTTGGAAACGAAGGCTATCCTTTGCCAGTTTAACTGAGAGCAGAATTTGGCATATGCAATTTTGGTTTAGATATATCCATATGAAAGAATCAAGCCACAAAATAATTAGGAAAAGCTAATGATACTATGAAATTCCTTCCATTTCAGTAATCTTTGGTACTGTTCATAGCCCATGTAGTCTTGATCTTGGGTAATATCCCCAAAAAAGCATCCTCCTGACTTTGATCTCACAATGACAGCCTGTGTGGTGCCAAGTGGTCTGTTGCTGGATGTAAGCAATCTCTCTAGTCATGTTATAGTGCACAGGGCTCAAAATTAATGTTCTTAAAGTGGAGAGTGTCAACACAGCTAATAACTCAAGGCTTGATCATCTTTTGCCCCCTGCCAAGTGTAGACATTTGCTTCAGTATAAAGTAGGCACCAAATAGTCTCAAACCAGAATGGTAGTGATGTAATAGACTCATGCTGCATGGAGGAAAGGACAGAGGATGATGGAAAAATTCAGGTCCTAAAAATCATTGTATACATTACTTATATAACGCTGCTTCTGGTGGAAGGGCAGGACTCTGAGTGGGGCAGAACAACTTGACCATCACATCCCTCAACTCTCCCTTCACAGTAAAGCTTTTTATTTATTACCTGAGATATTGGTCCCTTTAACTCTGACTAACTTCTGAAGAGAGAGCACTAAAGGCCCTCAATGCCTGGCTTACTCAACATTTTATTACCCACTGCTCTGCTCCCAAATAAGCTACAAGACATCAGTTACTCTGTAGCTCAGCAGGCACAACTAATTAACATGCTGATTTATGGAGGGAAGTGGGAAGTAGGTCCCCAGATTTCAAGGCACTTGGTCTGTCAGTAAAGTGGAATTTTCATTAACTCAGACCAATGGGGGCTAGTCTTTACCCACACCATAAGTTTGCAGCCCTTTCCTCCATCTCTGCTCATGTTTGGGTCTTGTAGTTAATTTTTTTCAGTGTGGAACTTTAAAATCTTTCACAAAACTTGTGCTGTGCAGAAGAAATGTGCCCTGAAGAGCTGAAAACCATCTTCCTTTGCCTCCTGACAAGGAGACTGGCAGAAAAATTCACAAGTGCTGGAAAAATCATGTAAGACCAAAACAGATAACATTGTTAGGCTAGTAATGAATTTAGGTGCACTTCACTGTTTGTTAGGATGGTCACAGGCTACCAAGATCTTGGGAGACTGACATCTGTTTCTAATTCACAAATGCCAATGCAGGATTTTTCTCAAGCTCAAGGCACATACAGCACCTCATATGCAACAAAATTATTACCCTCCTCAAAACTAATGAAACTATGCTACTTATTATTCTTCCTAGAGTGGTGAAACTCCACAGTGGGTATACTACAGCGCATGTAGCCCATGGGGAGGTAACAAGATTAACTCCCAGTGCCCAAACTTTTCATGGTGCCTAATACATTTCTAGGTACATTTTCAAAACTTAAAGCCATGTGATCCATTAAATCCAGTACAACCTACTCCAAAAAAGAAAGCTGAGATTCTGGCCTATTGGCCCATTTAATAAATAATTAGCCAGTAATGATCATTATGAGACTACTGCACAGAGCTATGAACAGTACTGCTATACTCTGGGAGTGTCTACATGTGCAAATAATCCAGGAGCAGTCTTTCCTCTCAAGTAAACTACTCGGGAGTAGGCTTTCCCAGGCACATGTCTACACATTCAGGGATGCAGGAGCAGATTTGCTGCTCCTAGCAGCAGACTGCTCCCACTCCCTATGGCCCTGCATTCAGCCCATGCAGCAGCTAGGGGGAGCTCTAGGCTCCCCCTGCGTGCTAGCCCAGGGGCCAGGAGACAGCTTGGTGACAGCTGGCAAGGGCTGGGACATTATTCCCTGTCCCTAGGAGCTGCCTGCTCCCATGGGCGGGCTCTGCTACAATGTCCCCCCTGCCCCAGCAGCAGGGAGCTCCCAGCCCCCACTCCATGACTGGGCCTGTGGCTGGGAGAACCTTATCTCTCAGCTCAAGTTCTGTGGTCGCAGGACCCAGGGGTCGTGGGGTGGGTGCTGAGAGAGAAGTATTTCCCAGCGCCAGCCCTGCAATTGTGGAGCGGGGGGATGAGAGCTCCCCGCTGCCTGGGCAGGGGGACACTGTCCCTGTCCAGGCTCCAGTGGCAGAGCCCACCCTTGCAGCAGGCAGTTCCCGGGGCAGAAAGCAACCTCCCACCCCCTGCGGCCCAGCTGACCAGGAGCACATTTCCTCCTGGTCAGGCATCTACATGTGCATTACTGCACAGTTACCAGTCATGAGTAAATTGGCTACTTGCATTTGCTTGCAATTAGAGCCAATTACTGCATAGTAAGCATCTGCATGTATAGACGCAGACATTTACTGTGCAGTAATAGGCTCTACCGCACAGTAAAGCATCTCGTGTAGACCCATCCTTTACGTCCCTTTAAGCCCAGGCATCAAGTTCTAAAGCTGTCACAGAGAGGCCGAAAGAAAGCCAGAGAAGCAGATCAATTAAATCATCCTGCTTTCTGATATTTACCTGTTTCCATCACCACATTCAACGGTCTTTATGATCTTGGCCTGAGATCTTTTCTCCCTTGCGGTTTCTGGTCCAAAAGCCTCACAAAACTGAAAGCATTTTTCTTGGGGTGTCAAGAACAATAAAAATAAAGTGCTGGGGAAAAATATCAAGGGAGAAATGCTGTCATAAGACTTCCAACTCAATATTGTGAAGTCAGGAAGTTCAAATGAACATCTCAACCTTTCGGTGCTCCCTGACACTGAATGAGACGGCCTAAAGTTCACCCCTCTCAAGCATGACTGCCTGGATGGCAATGCAGCTTCCTGGAACTAGAGCATGAACTCGCCAGAGTAACCATTCACCAGTGCGAGCCAGGGGAAGTTACACATTGCCTGACAGCAAATGTGCACGTAAATCTAACATTAGCTCCAACAGTTCAGTCTTTAATCTCTGTTACATGAGATGAGCCTGAAGTAACAACATCTGAATAATGGAGATCAGAAATTGGCCTAATAGTTGCTCTTAATTACATGGTTACTAATTCTCTCCCCTTTAAAAACCCGTTGCATACACACTAAAGTTTCACATCCCTGATGCAACGAATGCATTTTGTGAATTTTTCTTAGTATTAAAAACTTAGGGGGATTTGAGTGAATCCGACTCAATGTTTGTGGTTCACAACAGTTTAGCTATTCAGCAAAAACACCTGGAGCAGCCAGTCACCTTCTTTCTCCAGTCCGAATCACATAAATGACTGGGAAGAAACGGTGTTAACACTGTGGCTTTCCCTCCCCACCTCTGAACTGTCACCTTATACAACAGAAACGAGAAAAATTTCTGACTGATACTTAACTCTAGGGTAGAAGCTGGTCTCAGCAACTCACAAACTAACCTTTAGTGCAGGGCCAGCCACAGGCATGGGTGAACTGGGCGGCCACCCAGGGCCCAGATAGAAAGGGGGCCCAAAATGGTAAAAATAATTATTATTATTATCATTATCTCTAGTGAAGGGGGGCCCAATACTAAAGTCTAGGTACGTTGCTGCTTTAATGGTCAAGAAACGGCAAATTAAGAGCCTTTGACTTCTGAACACAGGGTTTATCAACATCAATAGGAATGCCACAGTGGATCAAAGAAAGTGTGTCACTTCTGTTTGACAAGTGGTTTAGTGTATAGGGCTCCTACATTTTCTCTGCATACTCTTTAAATACACTCCAATTCATCCTTCTGAGACTTGAGTCCACTGAAGTTTTTGAAAAAGTCCAGATATAAATCAACCCCTGCAGGTCTGAAATGGTTGGTGAACTCAGACTCTGAAACAGGTGACAGAAGATTAAAGGTTGGCTATGTCCCTTTGTCTCTTTTCTTCCTTATGCTGTAATTTATGACCTGTCTCTCCCATGAGATATTCCTTCCTTCCGTACCAACTTAATGTGCTTCAGGCAAAACAACCAGGAGTTGGGCATGCTCAGTAGCTTGCACAGCCAGCCCTAAAAATACAGTCTGGTCCTGCTAACCACAGCCTTCCAGCAGCAAAAATCCCCCAGATGTCAGCTGAAGAAGGGTGAGGGCCCAAGGAAAGCAGCTAGGCAGAGTATGTGCCTAGAAACCTACCCAAGCTAGGTCTAAATGAGCTGGCTGTCTCCCTGGGCTGAGAAGCAGGGTAAATTAACCTGCCTCCAGCTCTTTTGGGTAAATGTAATATCTTTATAAATAGCCGGTCTAATAAGCCAATAAACCAACCTACACCCAATACCACCCTCATATGCCCTCAAAAAGATGTGCCCCTGAGCCTTCCCCTAATGACTACCCAAAGAGCTGGGCTCCATTACAAGCTCTGCTGTTCAGGTTGTTGCTTGTCTTATCACAAATGGTCACACAAGAAGCAGACAACTAAAGTGTCCCCTGTCCGTTCCCTTTACTGGGGTGGCACCAGAAATAAGAGAGCATCGCTGGAACTGTAAGCCCCAGGTTGTGCATACCTTGGGAAAAAAAAGGCTTCTTAAATAGAATAGATTTAACCTAGATGTCACTGAAATAGGACAGACAGGTGCCCTGCACTCCTTTCAAGTGTAAGTCACTGTCCCCAGGCTCTGTAAGGTCATCTTCAGGATCCAAGTGGCGTGTCCTCAAAACACAGTGTTTTCCTGGCTACAGTGTATATTCCATAAATGTCAACCGGGCTTTGCAAACCTGATTCCATCTAAATGTTTTGAGGGTGTTTTTTTATTTTCAGTATTTTTTATTTGCTTGCTAGCAGCATTTGCAATCCTTGGCTACACAGCGCCACTCAGAGTCAAGTGATTGGCAGAGAAATGTAAAACTAACTAGTCCATTTCCAGGACCTGTGCCAAATTTACTATTAGAATGTAATGGCACTAATATGTAAAGGAACTTTAAAGTGCTGCATTTGCTTTTAGCTTCTTAGATATTAATCATACAGATTTTTTTTTTAACTATGAGTCCAGATTCTCTGATATCATCACACCTACTTATTTATGGTGGCACCC
The DNA here is from genome assembly GCF_000455745.1 of Alligator sinensis. Classification (NCBI taxonomy): domain Eukaryota; kingdom Metazoa; phylum Chordata; order Crocodylia; family Alligatoridae; genus Alligator; species Alligator sinensis. The sequence goes on along the minus strand of NW_005841850.1, from coordinate 4,880,670 downwards.
ACTATCTGCCAGCAAACCTGAAGCATTTGCACCGGCTAATCTGTAGTCTGCATTCCCTTATGCCCGTGTGCTCACACCTGCAAAGCAGAATGCCATCTGCATAGCTGTAACTGAGTAAGCATGGAAAGATGACACTCAAATTGCATTCCATTTTCCACCAGCTACAGCATCCTGCCTTATATACAGCCAGAGATGTCTCCATGGTTTCATGTTTTCACAATGTCTGTTTGCATTGCTAGGAAACAAGTCTGCAGAAACATGGATAGGTTCTAGTGGGAACTAACTGGAGGACTTCAAGGTCTCCAGATGTGTTTCTATGTTCCACACTGCAACTTCAACAAAGCTTATCAATATTCGCACCAAAAAAAAAAAAGCATACTTAGGTCACATCAAACCTGAACTTCTTGGCTGAGGAGAAGTGCATGCATGACACTGGCATGCGATGGCAGAACCCAGGTTTGAGCTCCTACTCTGACTAATTCAGAGTAGAGCTTATCACCCCAGGACTTCTCTGAATCAGGCAGAGCGGAGACTTGAATCCGAATTTCTCCTGCATCTCAGGCCAAGACCATAAGCACTAGGGCAGAGAGTGTCAGTGCAAGAATCTCTACCACTTCCTTTGGAAAATGTCACTGAAATCAGTCATCAACGCAGAATATTTGGGTGATGTTAAATTTTCCCTAAATGTTGCTCCAAGCTCTGCCTTGCTAAGACAGGGACAAACTGGACACTACCAAAATGGCCAGAAACATGAGGCCTTCCTTGTCCATCATCCTCTTGGACTTTCTGCTGGCCTCACAGCCCTCTTCTCAGCTTCCTGAACAAAGTTCAGTGAAACCTTCTTGCCTTGCATCATACACCCAGGAGCTCTTTTCTGGGTCCCATATTATGACACTGGCTACCATTTATAATATTGCCTTTTATCCAAACATCCTACTTTCCAATGAAGGATCCCTTGAGTCATCCACTGAAAAGCAGTCTATAAACAGTGCAAAACAAAAGAGTGCAGAGTGTGAAAATCCTCCCAAGCAGCAGTGAAAAATCTCCTGCCAAAATTGTAGGAAGTGAATTAGGGAGCAAGGAGCTGGCTGTCTTAGGAAAGGTTTGTGGTATCGCTCTAACAGCAAATCATGGTAGTGCAAACACAGATAATGCCAGTAAAAAAAAAAGGGGGGGGAGGGGTTGCCAATATACTGGTACAAGTCTTCTAATGAAAAAACCATATGGACCAACAGACTTTTTCCCCCAGTATAATGATATCTACACTGGGCTTTTTCTTGCACAGCTATGCTGGCTGGAAGTGGGTGATATTTGCACACCCTTAGCAGACTTATTGGTAGCTAAGCCACCAAATGATAAGCGAAGGGCATGCCTCATTCAGAATGTAGACATCTGGACCTTACTATGATATCCTCAGTTGTTACGTGTGATCAGGGTCTCTGTTCTGAATATCATAAAAGCAACCTTATTTCCAGCATTGCTACTTGACTCCTTGTTGTGGTATCAGTACAACGACAGCTCAGAAGAGAAGCAACCTCTCTTCTTTGGTATATTTGGCAATTCTCCTATCCAGCATCTCCACTGTGCCTGAAGAGATCACAGCAGGAGTGCAGGCTCCAGCTGACTCCATCTATGCATTTCCTGGAAGCCCACTGTCCTCTCCTCTCTCACTGACAATTAAAACCTATGATAACACTGACTATTGTGGACCCTTTTTCCCTGATCAGTCCTTGGTTCAGCTGGTCTTTCTGTCATTTTGGTTGATTGACATGGACAGCAAGGCTAGGGGACTCCCCAGTTAGTGCTATTTCAAAAAAGCTCTGTATGAAAACAGGCCTTGCATGGCGTTTTAGATATCTGGGATTTGTACTCATCACAGTCAGTGACATGGACACTGGCCATAACTTGCCTTTCTGAATGAACGAGTTCCCAAGTGCCACTCTTCCAGCTGCTCTCACATCCCTTTTCCAAGCTGCTTCCATGGTCAAGCAATTAGCTATGCTGTGAAGAAAGCCTCAGTGGTTTTATTTCTGTCAGCTTCATTGCTGCAAGGCATAGCCACAGGCCCAAATCACGTTCCAAGACGGAGACACACTATCATTTCCATGCAAGCCGAAGGGCAGTTAAAATGTCATTTGACTCGCGCGCTGATGCAAACTGAAAGGGTCGAAGAGCTGAAATCGTTATCCCAAGTGTCATAATGGTCAGAATTTAACTAAAGGACTGTCAGGGTAGCAATAAAACATCGTGCATTCAACATAGGTTACAGTGAATGAGATCCTGGCCACCGTGAAGTCAGTAAAAAGTTATTCATAAACATAACGACGTAACGAAACCCTACATCCACATCAGGTTGTGGATTTTCTGGAGGAAGTGTATAATTTAGGCACTTAATGTCTTTTAAGGAATTTGGGCAATTCTTAGTTCTCTTTGAAACTCCCAACTCTTACTGATTTCTCCAAACCAGATTCCCAAGTGCACACACAGGTCATCCCTATGGGTGTTGCAGTGCTACCTAACTCAGTCTCTTAAGCCCTCTATGCAGGTGGGGCAGACTTGCCCAAGCTGTATAATGGGGGTTGTATAATGGCTGGCAGATCCAGGCTCTCATATAGAGAGGGCAAAGAAGACAACAGGAGAGGCAAGGCTGCTCAGCGAGCCTGGAGATCAGAACAGCCCAGGAGATTTAGCTTTCAGAGCCTTCCGATTCCCAGGCCGAGTGGTGTCCTTACGGTCTGACTCTCAGAAGAAGAGAAGCCCACCAGCCAGGACCTTGTGGTGAAGGGGTCCTGGTACTTACAGGGTACAGATGGCAAACCAAGTGACCAACTAACTGAATATCAGCTGCAAGCAGGGATACCCAGTTGCCTAGGTGGTGCAAAGCAGCACAGCTCAGTTGTCTTTACTGGAGCTCTGGCAGTTTCAAACACAGCCTGCTGCCCTAATTCAACATGATGGGAGGATTTGGACTATTGGAGCTGCTGGTTTTGCCAGGGTTGGACCATTACAAGCTGTCAACAGGAGCCAAGTTATTCTGGCATGTTGCAGAGGCTTTGTCTGCAAAGCAGTGGGTCTAACAGACTGCAATAAAATATAGGCTCATACCTAAAGCTGAGTCACTTCAAAACAGCCTGAACTAAATGCATGAACTGTGAAATTAATTGTGGAAGAAAGAAAGAGATAATTAGGTGGGAAGGTGTGAAGCACCCTAATGAGATGCAGTATATTCAGGTGCTTTCACTGAGGTGACAAAACCCAGTCAGTGTATCCACCCAGCTAGAAGCGGAAAGGTACCAATGAGCTCAAACATCCAACTCCATTCTCTCATTAAAACCACGTTGTTATAAACCCCTTCATTTAAAATGTCATGTTGAACTTGCCACCCGGGTCCTACACATGCTGTTCTCAGAAACCAGGAGCCAGCCTTGCTACCCACAGGTTTTATGCACACACTGCCTTTCAAAGGGATGCTTTTCTCCCTCTGGGTGCTTCTAAAGCAGAAGAGCGGAACATGGGGGTATCAATTTGACCCTCAAAAACCAGTTGTCCCTCCCAGTAGAAACAGGAATGACTGAAAACAAGTTCCTCGTGCTGGTTTTGCTGTGAAAGGATGTTACTACCCAGTGATAGAGCACACTCCCCCAGTGTAACCATCCCAGAAAGGCAATTCCTCTGGAGAGAGAGAACAGCTGTTTAAAAGTGATCATGATGAGCCAGGAAGCAGAGAAAGCCATAACCAAGTAAAATCCAGGTGGTCAAAATGTAACTACCCTCACTAAAATGCGATCAGGTCACAATAGTCAAGCATCCTTCTGTACTGATATGTATCTTGGGGCCTTGAACGATATCTTGGGGCCTTGAACGACAACTAGTCATGCCTCTTTAGTTGTAGAGGTCATCTATTAAATATGTTAACAAGCTAACACTCCAGTCCTTCATGGTCTTACTGGCACTTAATTTTAGCATGTGCTCTTATGCTACAGGAAATATATTCAAAGAGCTGACCCAAACAGCTTGCTGGGAAAACATGGATCACGTGCGATTCTGAAGCAGGGCTCATTTCAGTTACCTGAAAAAACACTACGAAAATCCCAGGTGCTATCAGAGTCTGGGATCAGGGGGAAAAAGGAGCCATGAAAAAGCTCAGAGGATGTTGCTGTAATTAAAAGAGCCACACAGCCATAATGGAAATGAATACTGGTGATGAAAGGAACATTAGAAATGGAGACATTTAGCTTCAGGGTGAGAAGAGCATGCAGAAAAGATGAAAAATATTTAATCTACATCATCTCTGTTTTAGCTGGATGTCCAATTAATTGTCCCTGATATTCAAAGTGAATGTAAAGAGGCTGCACAGCATTCATTTGGAATCTCATAGTTCTCTACAAGTAAATATTCTTTTTTCTCCTCAATCCCAGACACTAATTTTTATTCAGGTCACTAGCTCCGCAAGAAAAATAATCTCCAATATGATCTCCCACTTAACCATATGCTGTGGCTCATCCTAAAGCACTCGTATGGTTCCAAATCGTCTATAATGCAGCGGTAGCACAAAAGAAAAAGGATAGTCTTGTGATACAGCCACCGGGACTCTGGAAACTGATTCAGTTCCTGGTACAGCCAGTCACAAATGAAGTCTTTCTGTGCAAAAAAAGGTCCAATCTTCAAAAACAGAAAAAGTCCCAGCTCAAGCCAGGCTACAGGCTACAGGCAATATGACTCCCTTATTTTTAAACATTGAGATGTTTAAACTGCTGCTCCCCTTGGCTCAGCAATGGCTTGGCATCACAAAAAGACAGACACTGGTGTTTTGCCTAAAGGTGATCATATGGCCACCACCATGCACTTCTCACAACACTCCTTTGCAGGAAGGAAGTGCTAATTTTTCCCTATTTTATAGATGCGGGATAGAAAGGGAGAGAGGGGGGCTAAATGACTCTACCAGGGTCACACGGGGATTCTGTAGCAGAGCAAGGAATTGAACCAGACTCTGATCCACCCTTCCTCTGCCCTTATGTGCTCTTTTAAAATCCCCACACACACCATTACTTGGCATCTGAGCCTCTTGTGAACATGGCTTTGCCTTCACAGCACCGCAGTGATGTCAGGAAGCACTGCTGCACCCACAACACAGATGAGGAAGTGAGCAAAGAGAGGATCATGGCTTGCCCAAGAGCACACAGGAAATCTGTTGCAGAAGACAGGACCGACCAAGCCCAGCACTCCTCTTTCCCAGGACTGTGCCCAGGCCCCAGCACCATCTTGTTCTCCCTGACAGCCTGTTTCTCATCTGATTTACACTGGCACAGAACAGGTGTCACGTGGGTAAAGAAAAGGTCAGCGGTGAGAGAATCAAGCCCCCTCTCCATATTATGCAGGTCCATCCAGTGCCTTCCCACCTCTGCTAAAGCTCCCCTAGCACTCCTGCCAGGGCCCCGTGAAAGTATCGAGCTCCATCTAGTGGCACAAAGTATTCTTACATATTGATTTTTGATTGATGTATTTGCTTATTAGACCCCACGACTCAATCTACTTTGCATCTGGGTTTAGATAATGAGCTTTGCTTCCACAGCTCATAAGTTCTGCCAGGAGCAGACAGCAAGAGAGTCTCAAGACTCATATCCAAGCAGCAGGTCAATTAAACGTTTTACAAAAATTAAACCACGGTCTCCCTTAACACGTCTGCCAACTCAGGATTAACACTGCTCTAGAAAATTCAGGGGGTGAGGAGGACCCATTTTATTTGGATTGTAAGGTGTAGGTGCTGTGAGAATGCCCACCAAACACAAACGGTGGCCTCAGACTGCTACATACCACAGCAACAGAAGAGTCCTGAAGAAAGCTGTGCTGGAATTAGCAGGCTCAATACTTCATTTCAAGGGGTTGGCAGAAGAATGGTGCAACAGAGGGGAGGTGGTATTTATATGCAGGGCTTGTTTAGCGTGGTCGGCCAAGTCCGCTTAACATCACTCATCACCTTTCTGCACAAACCTGGTCCAGTGGTTCTCAACCATCTTAGACTCAAGGCACCCCCGAATAAAATTGAGGTGCCCCTTGGAAAATGCTAGCTCTTAGTTTTTACATTTTTTGGCTGCAGAAAATAATAAAGCATTTTTTTTTGCTGCAAAGACCTCAGAAAGACCACAGCTATATAGATTTCTATTTGAAGTCTCTAGGTTTATCTTGTGAATCATATTTGCACACCTAACAGTGCTAACATTGTGTAGAGCACCCGTGAACGGATCTCGCAACACCCTGGTTGAGAATCGCTGCCCTGCTCCCTAGTACCTCAACCAATTTATAATCACATAAATTGATGCAGCTGGACAAACAAATACCTTATTTTTGAAGTAAAGGGAGCAAGGATTTAGAGCACATCAGCTGCATGTGCATGTTCTTTATACCAGAGTAAGTGGAGGTTAATCCATGACAATCTAGACTAACAGGTTGCATTAGTGAATCTCAATCAGTTTAAACTATCTTTTGGAGAGGGATGCAGTTCTTCCATTATAAATGAGGTTCTCCACACCCTTGAACAATCATTTAAAAGAGTGCAAAGCAGGTACTAAAACATTTCACATTCACTTTGTAAAGATACAAACAACTACTCAGTGTCTAAATAAATAATGAATTGATCCTGGTGGCTTCTTTTTGACAGGGCATACTGTCAAGTCTTTGCTAAGCCTCATAGCCCAATGCTTATTGGTTATCCTAACCACACCCTTTGCAAAAATGGGCCTGGAAATAATCCAACACAAGCACAGGACAAAATGCTTTGCACAGAATCAACTATGATTAGAGATGGTCCAAGTTGAAAAGACCTGAATTGTGAAGAGTTTGTCCTTAGCCAATACACTCACTATCACAAAGTCTAAATCTTTGCATTTACAGGCCCTGGGTTTCATCTAATAGGCCTCTCTGCAGACTAATTGCAGCAAATGCAGATGAATGTCCGTATGTGTACACTGTCCTTAGAACTGCACATAACTTTCCAAACTTTCTCTCTCTCTCTCTCTCACACACACACACACCCACCCCACTAAGCAGGAAGCAACATCCAAAGAGAGAACCGGGAGCCTTCAGAAACATAATGGTAAATGCAGACCTAACCAATCTTTTCTGTGATTTTACTGGAATTAATAGAACTAGGACAAACAGGTGAAAGTGGAGGAACTTTTGCTGCCTCTATTGCTTCCAGTCTGGGTTGACTTTTTATTAAGGGAGTAGCAATTCTGATGAGCTCATGCAGGATTTTTCCAAACAGCTGGCAATTTAAGCGGTACATCACCCTACCAAAAATAGCAGGTTTTGTTCAAGCCACCTGTCCGTGTTTTCTCCTTTTTTTTTTTTTTTTTAATCACCATCCACTAGTTCCTGATTGAAACGCAGTATGTCGGTTGCTATGGAAACCATGGTATAGGCAAAGCGGAAAGGCATCTCCAAGCAGGAAACCAGTTTGCTATGTGGTTATACAATGAGTTAGCAAGCACAGCATTTACATGATGGTTCTCACCGTCATGGCTGGAGTATACAATAAACAAGGGACTGATGGACTAGCATGCGTGGTATGTGTGCCCATGTTGGATACATGATAGTGCTGCAAATCTAGCCCAAAATGCTCATGCAAAATGATAGTTAGGTGCCAAAGTGATTCAGTTCTCATGTAGGATTCTCACAGGAAGCTGATGGATTTTTTTCATAGAACTCCAGTATAGCTACAGGATGACACCCACACCACCTTGTGGACATTGCAGCCATGTGAGTAGAAGCAGGTAAGAGAGAGAGTGGGGGGAACAGTTTGGAAGATCTCCAAGAAAGATGCTAAATCCAATTTCAACCGTGTAAGGGTTAAATTAAAGCAACCCAAGGCTTCCTGCTTCCTCAGGAGTACTACAGTTGTTCACAGTTCACACCACCACTTCCCATTCTAACTGCCTCGATAACTCGAGCCACTTGCGTGTCTGGAACCCTACCGTTCAAACAACAGTATTTGACTGTAAATAGCTGTGTGTTTTCCTTCCGTTAGTAAGAGCAGTAGGTTCTCTAGCCTTTTGGTAAGTCTGACAATAAAAGGCAGTACCCTCACGAATACACACATAACCAGCAGATTGCAGCACATGGAGGTGACCATGCTAAAAGCAGCGACTGAGCCATTGCCCAAAGAAAAGTTCTCCCGTTGGGTTATGGTACAAGGCATCTCTGCCCAGAATACACATCCCTTTTCTGAACAGACAGAGGAACGCTGGTGCTCAGGGATTCGGAAATTGGCTCCGCCTCGTTGCAAAGTCCCAAAGCCACCTGGCACATTGGGAAGCCAAAATCAGGAAGTGAGCTTAGTGCAGCACACTAGTTTGCTAAGGTGCCCTTTAAACTAGCAGGGTGGAGCCCTGGGTCCCTGCGGTTGAGACACAGCTGATGAGCAGTGGTTTTACTGACTCAGTGTGAAAGCAGGGGATTTGCTTGTCAGTTTCTTGCCAATTTCACTTCACACATTTCGCATGTGTCCTGCGGCCAAGCACCAGCTTCCAGCTCATCACCCTAGCCCTGTGGGCACTGCCATGACAGCTTTAACGCTCACATTACCTAACATGCCATGCCGCTGCATCTACCCATTGCCAGTGGGACTGTGTAATAAAGCCCCTAGTATTCTCACCAATTACAGACCCAGAGATTAACGTGTGGCCAGTGGGCCCAAAATCAGAAGTCAGATAGGAGTCACAGTTCTCTTATTTTTTTTCCACATCTGTGTTGAGCAGAACTTCTCATTATTCAATGGCGTACTCATTAGGAAGAAAAGGCTGAGCTTACTATACAATAGCCAGGTATAACCAAATGTTCTTGTAATCCTGTCTCTAACTCAGATTTTCTTTTTAAATCCTCCTAGCTCACTGTCTATGTCCAGTTATTTTTGAGCTACAAGACAGGGATATACCTGAAGCCTGGTCTAAGTCTTCCTTAAGTGCAAAGGCACAATGCTGTGTTACATAAGCTGAGGATCTAGGTGCAGAAGGCAGCATTAAACAAGGTAGCCTATGATCTCTCCTGCCATATGAAGAGAGGAATAATAAATCTTCCTTCCCCTATTTAGCATGCAGAAGAATCTGCTTTAAGAGAGTGCCTAAGGGAAGAGCAGAAATCGAAGAACTGGGAGTGGTGGATCTTTAAATATAGGTCAAATGACAGTGCTGTGGAAATCGTGGGAAGGATTTAATGGGGTCTCTTAAGACAAACCATCGCCTGTTCCAGGTGAGCTTCCCTGCACAGGACAGTCTGTACACAAAACAAATAGGTGAATCACAGTGTACGTGTGTGTGATGCTCTTCTAGTAGGAAGAGAAACTACGTGATATTTGTGATAAACCCCAAAACCACAAAGAGCTCATCTGGTTTTGGAATCCGTTACATGCATATTCTGCAAGAACAGCTCTGATTTGCCAGTGGGCTCACAACCCCTGAAAGCAAACCGAAGCAAGGACAGAGGAAAATGCCAAGCCAGCTCATGGCTGTGCAGAGACGCAGCAAACTTCTTATGGGTAGATCCTCAACTGGGGAAAACAGGTGGAGCTTTATCCGCCTCGAGCCCTGGTCCTCCAGTTCTGAAGTGAAACAACTACAGAAGCTTACGGCGTTCTGAGTGAGTTTTGCTTTGAATGGCTTAGGGCTCTTTGGCACCAGAAAATTGAAGGAAAACTCATGGGTTAAAGGAAAGCTAGAGACAACCATCTGCATAGCCTCTGGCAAACCATAACCAATGCATCTCACATGTCCCTAGTCCCAAGTACAAAAATAAGTTTTACTAGAGATGTGCTAAAGCTGCCTAACTCAGATCAGAATTTGTATCCACATCTCCCTAAGTTTGTAGGTACTAGTGCGGCCCACTGGCACATGTATATCATGCGACTCCTCTCTGCCCAGCCCACAAAGCACATGGATCCTTTAGACCTTTCAACTAGAGAATTTGGCTCATTAATTCAATCTGCAGAGATTCACCTTTACAGCGCCTGAGTCTCTAGCCCAACCTTTTTAGACTCAAGAAACTACCAGCTTCTACATTTTTACTCATTTTTTTGACTACAGAAAAAACAGTAGAGCAATTCTTCTGTTGCAAAGAACTCAGATAGCCCACAGCCGGTGAGAATGTTTTTAACTCTATGGATTCCTATTTAAAACTTCTGAGCTGATCTTGTGATTTGTGCTTGCACACCTAACAGTGCTAACATTGTGTGACACCCTTAAAAGAATCTCGAGGCACCCTGATTGAGGATCACTGCTCTAACTTGATGCCCAACAGGCTGGGGGCAGCTGCAAAATTGAGAATACATCCAACAAAATCTAACTTGGGTGAAGTCTCAGAAAGTTTCAATTCAATCAGTCTATTTGTAGAACTACAGAATTTTCTATTCACCTCCCTCAGTGCTTTATGCAACTGTTCATCCTTTAATATGCTCTCCACACATACACACACACATACACACACACCCCGCGTGGGGAAAAGATCCCAGCTCAGACACACAATCTGGGGGGAGTCACTTTTCCCTCCACCACAGCATTAATAATGTACTGAATTATAGGGACTTAACGTGCGCAGGAGATAAGGGAAATTACCCAGGGAAGTGTCACTCAACCTTCGACAGCCAAAAACCCGATGTCAGAATATAAAAAAACAAGTCAGCTCTGGCCAGTCAAGACTGATGCTTTGCAGTCATTTTATGGTGTTGATTTCAGCATTAATATGTGGGCCTCTTTGGCAGGGCACAAGCTTCTCCCTAGGTAGGTGTACATGCAAAACACCCACCTGCAGGCAGTGACCCATTTTAGTAGGTGGTAATAAAACCAGGAGGATTTGACCAGCGCCAATGTGTCCTGCAGCCCTGGCTCCCAATCCAGTTTTGCCTTCAAAGAACATAGATATAAGCAGAGAAAGATGATGGCAATAATCAATGAACGAACTGATAAGAAGCTAAATTATCCACTCAACTGCCATTAACTCTGCTCTTGCCCATCAAATATTAAAAAGCCCCATGTCTGGGCACATTTCATTTTACAAAGGTCAAACAAATCCCTCATTATTTTTCTTTTCCCATTACCAGCAACCATTCACACTTGTAGACACTTTCCCTGGGTAATTGGTGGTATAGGGTTTTTCTGTTCCACTGAGACGCAATCATTTCGTGACTCTTTTTACACTGTGCTCTTCATTGTTTTGTAAGCAGAAAATGGCTCTTTGTGGGTTATAATCTACAGGTTGTGGTTTCTCATTATGTCCCACCAAATGCTAACAGTAAGCCCCCTAGGCTGATTATTTTTTCTTGTGACAGGGTCAACAGGCAAGGAGTTGGTTAAACTCCTGCTTCCATGAGCTTCCATGCTCCAGCTGGTCACCAGTCAGGGTTGCTCATTGAGGGGGGAGGGATCCACATGGGGAAATCAATCTGCATCATCCACATGGAGAAATTATCCACTGGGCTAGCAGAGGGACCTATGAAGACAAACAATCAGGTCCTCAGTTGGTACGACATGGCATGGGGCCACTGACTTGAGTGGAACTGCAACAGCTTACACCAGCTAACAGATGGTCAGAGAAGTCCAACGTGCCTTTCATCTATCTGAAAATCTCAGGACTCTGAGAAACACTTGTACTGTCAGGTCATGTTAGTGAATGGCAGCTGGTAGCTCTACCCAGGATACGTACCTCGCCTCAACATAGCTCTTGAAGCCTATAACCAGCCGCTCACCACTCCCTGCTGCTGCATGTGGGTGGAAGCAATTAACCTCTGGAGCAAACGGTTCAAGTGGAGGATGTAAAACACAAGTCGAAAGCACAAGAACAAAATGCACAGTAGAAAGGGGCTAGCGCCAAGAATCACAGATCCCTGCACCACAGATTTGGATGAAATTGGCTCTAGCTCTGGCAGCTCTCCAAGCTGCCAGCAGCACTGCCCTGCAGAGGTCCCCGGCATCTTTTATTTATTTCTTTGCATTGTTAAAATGCAGCTATCGGCACCCATCCAGGGCTCTGGGGGCCTCTCTCCTTGATGCAAAAATCACAACATCAATAAAGGAAATTGGAATATAGCCACCAATATATCCAACCCCACTTGGTCCTCAGTCTGAGAAGAGCTTTAAAGAAATAAATTCTGGCTTTGCAACAGGCAAGCATGACAGGTCTGGGCTCTTGCTTTGATGAGAAGGCAAAGCACTCAGGTAAAAAGCTTTCTGAGTTTCCCCTCAACACTGAGAGGCTGGCTGTGCTGTGTCTGTAGTTGAAACAAAGGAGCCTATACACACACACTCGAAAGACATCATTGTGAGCTGTTTGCCATAGGAGAGCATAGTCTCCATGGTCACCTCCCAAGTTTAAAAGCAGACTAATGATGCCAGACCTTTGCTGTCCAGGAGGATCCCCCGTGCCAGTGTTTGTGCTTTTCTTAACATTTAGAGATGTAAACTGTAAATTCAGAGATAAACTGGACAGTGCTGGACCATGTCCCACAGCACAACCTGCAGTATTGGGTCTGCACTGCCAATGCCTCCTCATTCAACCCACCCGGGCTCCATGCTCTATCAGTTCCCCAGCTCCTCTCCTGGGATTGCACTTAGGTTGTCTTTGGCAAAGTCTGCTGCAATGTGGATGCTTTCCTACAGGACAGTGGGCAGAGAGCCCCAGCAACCTCCTTTCACGGGGTCCTCGGCAGAGCCATCAGGTGGCCCCAACCGTAATGAGAGGTGCTGCAGGCTGCGGCAATCCACAGGGAAAGCCTCCTCTGCACTGTACATCTGATTAGCCTGCAAATCCTCACCGAGCCTGATTTAGAGGGAACGTAAGTATTTCCTGTAATGCTGAGCAAAATCTCTCTCAAGCCTCTTTCCAGAGTAGCGCTCTGTCTACTGCACAGCGCTGTCCTAGAGAACAAGTTGCAGCAAGACTTAGAGAAGGGAAGAAAGCTAAAAACTGTCAGAAAAGTCACCCCAGTATCCCACAGAACAGGAGTCTCCCCACTATCCCAGGACCATGACAAACTAACACTGAAAGCAAACTGTGCAACAGGATCATTAGACTCTGTGAAGGCTCCATCAAAAAGCAAAGCAAGAAAGGGAAAAGTGCACTCAGCAACTCTAAGACTTGAAAAAGCTTTAGATTCTCGCCCCTTATGAAACAAAAACCCTAGTGGACCACGGCAGATACAATACCTAGAGAAACCCCAGCAACTCACCAGAGCCTCCTGTGCATTTTGAAGGCTGCCCAGGGAATGCGGCAGGTTATCAGTGGTTGGGGTTCAGGCAGGAGGCAGCACTAGCCAGAAGACGCTTTGTCTTCCCGCAGAGTATTCGCTTGTTAATCGCAACTCGAGGTACGTCCCTGGGCTTTCTTTAATAAAATTAGGCCAACTAAATTGCTAACTAAGACGCCAAGGCTATCAATCTGTCTCTTCTTCTCCAACGCTCCTGCTCCGTAATGTCTACTCATTTTCTCTAATTTCAAATCCCTCAACAGACATATTCACGGTTACCATAGGAACTAATGAAAACCAATTAAAAATAAAAAGACACACACACACACACACACACACAATGCTTTCAGCCCCTGGTGCCACCTGTATATATCAGGGTTTATTAATTCAACCAACAAAACAACTGGCAGGACAGCAGACTAGGACAGTGCAAGTCTCTTATGGGCTGCAGACTCCTCAGTTGCTGCATTTTTAAACACTTCCCTATTGTAACATGGAGTTGTTAGTACTGGTTAGAATGGCACCCAGTCTAAATGGTCTCATTTTTTCTTACAAGTATCAGACCAGGCAGTCGGGTGTAACTATGATCCACTGCTACTGGTCTTCCTAGAAGGCTAACGAGAGATAAGAATAGCCTACTCCTAATTGGTAGATAAGAGACAGTTTCCAAAGGGACTAGAGATTTTGGGTGCCCAGTCTGGAATATCTTAAAGGGACCTGACTTTCAGAAAGGTGTGGATCCATCCATTCTGAAAATAGGGTGTCTTTAAAGGGCTCTCTATTTTGTCACCCCAAAATTTTGGCTTAATTTGTAATTTAAGTGCCAAGTGCTTAATCCTTGAGTTCAAGTTGGGCAGTCCTAAGCTTTAGCTCTTGAACCCAAGGCCTCCAGGTGAGAGGAAGCACCTTGTGTCATCTTGGCCATGGAGCTGGTGTAACCGAATGTGGGAGGACAACCCCAACCGAGAGGGATCGTTTGGCGTCGGCACTCACACAGTGATCCCTACCTCAACCCACTCCCTACTGCCTGGATTGGATGGGGCTGGCAAAACACCAACATGGCTGAGATGCTGCAATGACTCCCTCTGGCATTTGATACAACCTAGAGCAGCCTTCAAGTTGCTCTGAAAGATGTCTGAACCAGCCCTGCACACAGAATTGAGAAAGCCCGCATAACACCAGACTTGTGCTGCAGTTCTGAGTTATAGCTCCCCGGATTGACTTAATGGGTATAGGGCTTGCAGCTAGGGACGCCAGGAAAGAGGGTAGGGTATATTGGGAGTTCAATTTACCCTCAGTTCAAGAGGAATCAGTAAAGAAATGAGGCATACTGCAATGGGAATGAATTCAGTCTTAGCCAGCCAGCCAGAGAAATTAAAGAGCGAACTTTCAATGCTTACCCGCAAGAGATGCGACCAGTCTCAGTGAACTAATTTTGCTCCTGAATTCCTAGTCATTCAGTAAAGAATTAGGCAGACATGCCGCCTCATCTGACTCCTAAACATCCCTTGCTAGTTGTATCAGGTTATGAAAAGCAGCGCTATTCCAATGAAGACGTGTGAAGTGATGGGCCCAACAATCTTTAACAGAGATGGGAAAGGACTATGTGTTTCACTTCCTAGGAGCTTGCTCCATTCTGCAAATACACATACACACACACCCCCCTAAAGGAAACAGCAGCACATGTTTCAGAACAATATCAACCCAAGTGCCATTACTTCAATCACTGCATATGACCCTTAAGCGCCACTCTCCCTTGATGAACCGACATGGCTTATGTGCCAGCCCCTCTCTGGTTTCCAGAGATGTTTTCTCATATCTCTGGATCCAAGCCTAAGAGGGTACCAGCCAAGATATGCTGAACACTGTCAGCTACCTTTAAAGTTAGTAATATCCAGCGCTTCTGTGCATCAGCTAAAATTCAGAGCCTACCCTGCTCTCTCAGGTAATACTGATATAGGCAGGTAGGACCAGCAGCTCAGCAGCTGTCTAGACCTCCAGATCCCATGCTAATTAACTTAGCAGTGCAATGAAAGCACTGCATTATAGAACTTGTACTTTACGACTGTGTACTATATAACTAAGCCTCACGTCTACCTACATTATCTATTTTCAGTGTTCCTAAGGTGTCCGTTGCTACAGTATCTAAGTACCCAAAATTGGCCTGTGTTGTTTTTTTCCAATTTTTTTTTTTTTTTATGCAAAATGAATATAAATCCTGCCCACACAAATAGGCAATTATCACACCTTTGTAATAGCGCTGCACCTGCACACAGTTCATTGCTGAACCAAGTTTATTAGGCTGGGATTATTAACCATGAGCACAAGCTGGCATAGAGAAAACAGGTGTGGCAGCCTTCAGAACAGAGTCTGACTCAGGCATAGGGACCAACATGAAGGGCCAATTTTGCAGGCATTTTCCAGTGGCCCGACCCTTGCTGCAGATTGGTGGAGAGACCCCGCCAGACAGACGGTAAATCTCAAGTACATGAACGTGGCTGCAGGGATTGCCATGTTGTCTAAGTACCATGATAAGGATTGGGATATTTTAAAACAGAGTATTGTATGAATAACGCACTGGGAGAGGGTTGTGGGGGGGTGTTGGTTTTGCAGGAAATCGCAGCTGGTGGAATATTTCCTGCCGATCATGGATACCATCACTTTTCACAGTTTCCACTGGGAAATCACCAATTAAGTAATTCCCTATTCATGCATGTCTAAAACATCCTTTCCTACCCCAAAACCAGATCCTGCAAATACCTTCGCCCAGATCCTCTCAGGCAGTGGTTCTCAAACTTTTTGGACTCGAGGTCCCCCTCAAGGCTGCCCGCCATGACTTTTGTGAATTGAGTGGCACCAAATTTCAAAAACTAATGTATATCACACAGTGCTTACCACCTTGCAGAGGGGTGGGGCAGTGGGGATGGGGGACCGGGCAGACAGAGACAAGCCTGAGCCTACATTTCTCTGCTTATCTCCTCACACCTCACAGCACCCTTCAAAGGATCTGGTGGCATCTGGTTGACAATCGCTACTCTAAGGTATTTAGGCACTTAACTCCCACTGCTATTCCATTGTGGATATGGCCTTATGGTTTGGTGTACAGCCATGAGCAAGTCTACTGCAGCTTGGTGGCAAGTATTGACAGGATTAGGCCTCTTTTTTTGTAGCTATGCTTTTATATTGGTCAGAATCTTGGCCAAAAAGGGCCAAAATCTGCTCCCATTTAAATTAACATAAAATCTCCCTTCAATATGAGGGGGATTAGGCATGAATGACCAGTGCCTCCTGAGACTGGGGGGGGGGCACAGTTTGTGAGTGTCAGTGTTGGCGAGGCAAGCAGTGACCACCTGCAGAAGCTGGCAACGGCGGCAGCAATGACCAATCTCAGGGGGGGCATGTGCCCCACCATGCCCCACTACGAGTCACCTATGGGATTAGGCCTTGACTATTTCATAGTTGTTAGGGTTAGAAGGGACCTGAGCAGATCATCAAGTCCAACCCCCTGCCATGAGCAGAAATGAATGCTGGGATCAACATTCATTCCTGCCCATTTAACTGAGGAACTGCACATGGCGTGAGCTTCCTGCCATTCTACAGACTTTAATACTAATTTAGTCTCTAGAGAGCACAATCAAAATTGATTAATTGCTCCGTCAGGAAAGATACGACCAGAGTCAGAGCAGACAGCCCTCAACCCAAAGAGTTTAGAGCATAGGGCCCAAACCTTCCTGTTGGATCCAGTAACAGGAACCCCACTGGAATTGGAAGATAAGAGCCATAATTTGCAAGTGCTGAATATTCATTCATTACCATAACTTGGTGAGTAAAAAAAAAAAAAAAAAGCTTCCCAAAGTGTCACATGCCCTCCAAGTGACCTCTGCCTTGCATAAAGCAGCTCATCATTTTATTCATGAGTTGGAGGAATTTTTTTTTTAAATTGCCTCAACCCAGCAAAATGCATCACAGCCAGGGGCTTCAACAATCATTTCCTTCTTTTTAAAACTGTGCCTGCATGAGCACACACGTGTACATGTGTGTGCACACGCGTGTGTTTAAAGCTTCATACAAATATCGATTGTGGCTCAAGCTGGGCATAGAGTGACACATTTAATGAGGCAATCTGCCTGGAACCAGAAGTATTATGGATTTAAGAAATTCATTAGCCGTAAATACCAGGCATTAAACAAACTTCTTCCAGTTGCTCATCAAATCACGGTGAGCCAAAACCGCTTCTGTTCACAGGGTCTGCAATAGGTTTGTGCCTAGGCACACATTGGTCCTGGGAACATACAGAGATCTGTCCCAACACCACTAATCCTGGCTTCTTGCTTAGAGAAGAGGGAAAAAAAAAGTCTTACATGTATAATATCTCCAGGAAAGGTCTTCTGTTTATACATCTGTGACCTCACAAGTCACCTTGTCCTTTATCTGACAATTTGTCACAACATGTCACGTCAGTTGGATGTTACACAACGCAGCTCTGAACATTTGAATTGACTTGATTCTATGTGATGTGACACAGATTAGATGGGGGAGAAAACAGGCTTCTGGGTGGGTTTGGGGGCAGGTTTTTTGGTGAGAACTCACACTTCCTTTTATGTGTAAGAGCTGACAAATGTATAAGGACACCAGGACCTCACACAGAAGGGGAAGTGAACCCCTCCCTCAACACAGGCTGAAAATTAGCTTAGTTTGAGAGGCCTAGAAAAGGCCATTTGAGTGCCATCGTTGACCTTTTGAACATGGGTGGGTTTGGTTTAATCACACAACATTTGTAACAGCAGTTGTAAACTGCACAATGTTTTTTCAAACCCGTCCTTTCTCAGATATGAGATGGCCTGGGTAACCCACAGATTTTATACTGCTAGGAGTAGAGACGTGCTATTGGACAGAGCTAGTGCAGCTGCAGTTATCCTGGTATAAGCTGTATTTTATAGCAGCATGGCTTGCTTCCTTTCCATTCAGGAATAACTCTGCTGGTATAAGCACCTTTATACAGCACTCAGACTATGGAACAATAACTAGACTGATACTGCTAAAATAGGCCAGGAAATGTGGAAGTGGAAAGTGAAAGGGCTCTAAAAATGGGTCGTTTCAACACAGAAGCCAAAAACTTGGAGGAAAACTCTGGGGGTTTTAGTGGACAAAGAGTCTTTGTTTTCTGAAAGTAGCTTATGGAGAGCAATGAAAAATCACTCCCGCTTAAATAGCTGATGATCTCCTCCTGAAAGTCATAATTCAGTGAACCTTAGGTGACATTTCATAAATGTTTAAAATATCATTTCTTAGCTACCGCCTGTGAGGTAATAGTTTTCATTTCTCTATCATGACTTGATAGGCTTTGTAGGCGCACAGAATCAATTTCCTTGCGAGATTCATCTCCGCAGGCTGTTTGGGGAAAGAAACATGGCTGACCTAACGTTCTCATTCATGCCAACAGCAGACAGATAATTTGATTTCTGACATAATTGAAGCTAATAACACCAAGAAAAAAGCAAAGCTGCACAGTCTTCTAATTTCTGAGTGCAAAAGGCAGTGGGGGGGAAGACTGCTTGCTCACGTCTAGGCTCTCGTGTCATAGGAATGTTTTTGTGCGTGTTCAAACAAAGAATTTTGCTGGGATTAGGAATGCATTGGAGGAGAGGTGGCGAGAAAAGAGAAGCAACACAATCTTCTTCAAAGAAGAGCAGTCGCAATTGGTATGCCGTTGTGATGCTGATGAGTGACGCAGGATGGATATAATGAGGTTGTTAAACGTACCAGCCCTGCAGAACAGATGCATGGAAGCTTCAATCTTATGAGCACGAAGAACGCAAGAATTTCACTCCTCTCTCATGGAGGTGAGAGAGTCCCGTGCCAGTCAACCCAGAGAGACGGCATGGAAAAAGACAAAAACAAAAGGAAAAAGATGACCCCAAACACACTTACCCCAACAAAAGCAGCACCGACTGGTGTGGAAAACTGAACCCAATGTCCTTGGTTTATTAAGAACCTGATCAAACACTGATAGCGTGCAAGGAAAAGGATCCCTCCTATTTCAGTTGACTTTGGATTAGGCCTTCAATTTGAATCATGATGGGAACCAACTCTGTAGCCAGCCCATATTTACAGCTGTAATGATGTTTTCCTTTGGGTGGGAAATAGGGAGGGAGAAACTAAATCTTAAAGTCTCCAAAAGCAGAAGTAGACTTGTGACAG
>NW_005841850.1:4845887-4861207 GCF_000455745.1 Alligator sinensis | reverse complement strand
ACAGAAAGAGGCTTTTTGATTACATCTTTTTGTTTGTTTTTGTGCAAACCCACTCTCTCAATTTTAACTGAAAGGTGGAAAGGTGGGCAGAGGGGCTGACATTTTCTGAAAATCCAGAAACTCTGAAAGGAAAAGGCCAGATCAGTGGAAAAGAAACCCAGGGCTGGGCTGATAAAGTCCTGTGCAGTCTCTCTCACATTTTGTCCATTCTCACCATAAGCAACTTGCTCCAGGAGGCTTCCCAAACTCGTTTGTAAAGTATTATCACAGTCTAATTGTTCCTGCCAGTCTGACTTCCTGCAATTCACTACAGGCTGCACTTCATAAGAGGTTGAACATCCTGGTTCTGAACTAACACAGCACATGGAGCAGAAGCCCACTGAGTTTATGTATTTAAAACCAACCAGATGCCCAAGTCCTGTCGTCAAGGAGAATCAGAGAATCAGTGTGCAGGATGATTTCAAAACTTAACTTCATTAATGAATTTCATCCAGTCTTCCTCTCCCTAGCTTGTGCACCCTTCACACAGATGCACATCTCTCCATCCCCCCCAGGGCATCCCTATTTACGCTGCAATTTAGAGGTGCGACTGCAGAACATACGAGCGCACCTAAGCTAGCCTTAACCTACCAGTAGTTGTGAAGATACAGCAGTATGAGCTTCAACATAGACTGTACCTGCCCATCTACTTGGGTGGGTAGCCCATGTTGTCATATCTCCAATACTCCCGGTACCCAGCTGTCTGGACTACAGTTAACCCCATGCTATAGTCACACCTTCAATTGTGGTACACTTCCCATCTTCCAATCACTGTTATGTCAAACTGAAGACAGACCCTTCCCATTTTAGGTATATGACTTGTGCATTTCCTTCCCTTGCTCTGCTGCCACATTCTCATTACAGCTTCAAAACACTTAACTGGGATGAACCCAGTGTTTTCAATCACCTACCACCCGGGTCTGGTGCAATGCCAGCAGTAGTAGTTAGCGCTGACACAGCACTTTGAACACAACGAGGTGTAGAGCAAGCGGGACTGAATGCTGTGCTGGACCAAGCAGGTTAAACACACATTTTTGTGGCTGAATTGTTTCTAGAAACCAAAGCCTACACCAAGCAAACAACTGACACAGACCCTAGCAATACAGAAAACACTGCCCAAGGCAATGCAGGAGAAACAATTAAATCATTCTCAGCACCACGGGAAAAATTCTACAGAGATTTTTTTTTCCAAAGTGGTAAACACTGGAACCTGATTTAAAGTCCCCATTAATTCAGTAAAAGCATCAACAATGAGCTCATTAGGAAAATTTCTCTTATGCCATTTACCATGGGCATGCAGCTCACTCATCCGGCAGCGACCCAGAGGGATTTCTCTGCATTTTCAACGCTAAACAATAATTTATGCAAGTAATGATTTTTAGGGAAAATAGATGAGCAATTACTCATTCACATTAGCTCAAACTCAACAGGAGTGAGTCCAGAAGATTACTGTTTGCTTTGAAGTAGAGCATGGATGTATCAGTTGTGATTGGGGCCACACACATGCACACAGTTCCTGCCACAAACAGCTTACAAGAAAATAGACTGGATAGATAAGGGGTGGGAAGGGAAACGGTGTGGATGTGACTTGTCCAAAGTCATATAGTTGGTCAGGGATGGGCCTGGGGACAGAACCCAGCTCCAGTCCCTGACCCACTGGACTTCACCTGAATAAATAATACAGCTTGAGTTCTGTGTCAGGAGCTCCTTGCTTGGGTTTCAATGCTAGCAAATAGTTTTGCAAGATCTGGGGACAAGGCCTAGGGATACAGCCCATAGCAAAATGGTCCATGCCCTGGAGACGCAGTTGCTGTTACTGCCACATCAGTAGCACTAGCTCTTCGTTCTCTGGAAACATGCCCAGCATCTTTTGTGAAACATGAAGACAGCAAGAGTCATCAGCAATCATGGCAGATGTGAAAAATACTCTCAGTTATAGGGAGTGAGGCAGAGCTTAGACCAGGAGCTCGTGAACTTCAGAGTAGTGAAAGCAATGCCCACCTCTGGGCTGGTCCCAGCTGAAAGGAGAGGTGCTGATGTTTGCCTCTCTCTCTAGGGCAGGTTCAGTTCACTCTGAAGATTAAGAGAGATAAGTCAGACACTTTGTAGGACCTGCGTTTGACTCGGGGCAGGATTCTGGAAGGGGCTGAATGCCCCAAAAGTGTTGAGAGGATTCAGCCTATTTCACAGCCCCTGACAGTGCCAGCCCTCCATTTTCAGCTACAGTCCTTGTGCTTTATGCTCTTATTTTGAGTGAAAAGAACGGCTTTCTTTGGACAGTTTCCTCAAGAGCTTCTCTATAAATGAAAAGGTTGTGTTGTCTCAGTGATGTGAAATGATCCATTAACTAATAAAGTTTTACTGCAATGCTGGCAAAGCGGGAACCAAACATTATTTTGACCATATAAGAAGCACATTGGGAAATTTTGCAGGGTTTTCAATAGGCTTTGGTTCAGACCTTAAATTGTGAGCACAGATTTAAAAAAAATGGCAGCTGCTAGAACATAGGGCCAGAGCTGAAACAGGAATGAGAGCAGGTGAGTCTAAGGCAGACATCAGACATCACTATTACTCAGGGAGGTTCTCAGACAAAGAAATTGGGGCTCCTTCAAATGGTCTCCCAATGACAGACAGCAGAGCAGATACCTCAGCAGTGGTGGGTGGAAATCAGGTTCGCCTCCAAGCTATAGGGAACAAGACGAAAAACCCTGAGAAGAGCTGAGATGAGCAGGAGTCGCCTGGAGCTAGGAATATTATTGCCTTAGCTCATTGACTCATAAATAGCAATTGTCCAGGAAGTGATGAAACCAATCCATAACACACGAAAATCCAGGAAGGCATCAGAAGTTTGCCAGGTGGAAGCCGCTGTGTCTGTCAGCTTAACAAGGGAAATTTGACAGTCTGTCAAGACAGCGAGCTCAGGATGATGTTTACCTTGAGAAAGCATCATGCAAGATGCTGGAGATGCGATACTGATCTGCAATTGCTAAAAATGGAAAAGGGCGATGAAGCGCTTTGTGATGTTTGTAGCAATGGCACCGGGTCTGAAACCTCGATTCACACTATTATGTGTTCCCCTCCCTTGCTTGATTAAGCTACACTGCCAACCTACACCAGATTAAGCTCCTTTATGCTGCATCACTGTTTTGCTGTATGGATATACCCAGAGACCTCCCAACACTGCTGTGACAGTAACCACATTAGGACCACTAGCCTAGACTAGGCACCAGTGAGTTAAACATCCTCTTTAAATGTGCTAGCAGCAGGGCTATCAGAAAGGGTATGTTGACACAGTACCATGCAATTTAGGGCCTGGCAGCAATATAGCTGTATTCACATGACACTCTGCCTTCACCTGGCTGGCAAGTAACAACCACACTACCCAAACCACTGACATCTCACAACTGATTTCCATTCCTGTGCATGACAAAACCAAATCCTTGCTAATCTCCCTGTTTCCAAAACCAGTGCCCCCCACACCCAAACAGCCCCAGCACGGTCAATAAGCTAGTGGGTGAGTCGTTTGTCAGGGATGTAGGACACTCCAGTAGATGTTCCTGTTCTGCCATGTATAATGAACCCAGTTGCCTCCATGCAGTGCAAAAGGATGAAAGGGTTGTTAGGTACATCCTCATTTTTAAGCCACCTTCAGCCTCACCTGAGATTTTTCCCAAGCAGCCTTAGGTGAATTTTAATGAGGTTTGATACCGGACTCCCTAAGGCTTCTTTGAAAACGCCATACATAATGTATTTAACATGACGAATTTGTGCCTAGCAATAGGTAAAGGGAGCAGTGGAAAAGCAATACAGCCCAACTACAGCATAATCCCATGGAGAAACCCCTTGATTTAAAAGCAGACCCATTTTTTCCAGTAGTACAAGACATAGCACCCAAAGAAGCAGAGGTCCTGGTGATCTGTGTCATAAAGGTGAGAGATGGCCAATGCCATTGAGTTCCCCAAAGGAAGCTGACGGCTTATAAATTAGATGGTCTTATTATACAGCCTTAGCCCCATTTAAAAGACAGTCATTGTATTTATTATAATCGCTGAGTACATGAATCACCTTGAACTTCAGAGGAAAATAAGCAGTGTGAGGTGCCTAAAAATAGCTCCACTAACGAAATGAGGAAATAATCAAAAACAGAGAAGTAGAAGGCTTACTGTTCATCTTACCCATGCATTGTCAGCCACACAGCACATGGGGGTCAGAAGGGACCCTTGTAAGGGTCCCTACTGTCTTGAAAGTCTCCAGGTGAAATCCTGGCTCCACTGAAGCCTTGTTCTCCAAGGTTGCAGTTACTCAAATGAATGGGGCTGCCACCTCTTTCCTCAGGAGACCTTCCCATCCCAAATGACCTAGAGGGGGACTTAGGCTTGACACCATTCAAGTCCTGTGTTGAGAGTTTAAGTTGGATTTTAAGTCATGCTTATATCTTGGGCTGGGGACCCTCTGCAGCGAAGTAAATTGATCCCAAATGAAGAAAGAATTTGTGTTCTATTAACAGGGCAAAACAATGATGTTGGTTTACATCGGGGGTGGCCCACCCCGCTGTGGCACAAGCACAAGCAGTCCCTATATGTGGCATACAGCAGGCAGGGGAGGGAGCAGGGAGCCCAGTGGCAGAAAGCAGAGACGCAGATTAAGCAGGGAGGACGGGGAAGGAAGCAGAAAGCAGAGTCACAGCATGGGCAGGGGAAGGGGATCAGACTGGCACCCAGGGAGGGTGCAGGGCTTATTTGTAGCACACCTGCCAAAAAAGGTTGGTCCCCACCGATTTAAGTGAAGCCGAGGAGCTCCCCAGATACCACCTCGCTCACAAACCATAGTGTCATAGTTGATATCAGTAAAAGTGCTCAAGCTGGAAGCCCTGCTGGTCCACCCTGTGGATAGGCTCTTGGATGGATTCATCAGCTGGGTAGTGGCCCACAACTCTACCTTGACTAAAGATAAAATTGCTCAGAAGTCACACCACAGTACACATCTAAACCCACTGATAAGCCCAAAAGCCAAACTAGTTGATCAGATCCTCTGTAGTTACCTATTTAAAAGCCTGACACAAAGGTAGCATAATATAAGAGAAAAATCCAATCAATTACTTACTTCATCTTCAGGCTGGCAAGCATGGTCTTGTCAATCCTGGGAAAAAGGAAAAGAAAAGAGTTACCAAATATCCACTGGTGTTTGGATCTTCTAGACATTCCCAGTCCTTTTTCTCCTGCATGCATTGTGTGGCCTCTGGGTTGCTGACAAGATGGACTAGACTGGCTTTCTCCTTCTGAAGTTTAATATATTCAAATGGAGTGACTTTCATCAATGCAAAAAGCTCAACCATGAAATAGCATGTTCTACTTGGCCACACCAGAAAGTAAGCAACAAGATAACTCATGAATTGTATATAGTTGGTAACCAATTAAAAAGATCCTGCTGGATCATTTAAAGCTCCAGAGATGTACAAAAAGCAAACCACCATTGGCAGCAAAACTTAGATCAGAAACAGCCAGCTGTCCACACTGACTACTAAAATGGTCTTTTCTAAGCTACTATGGACAATGAGGTTTTATTGTGAAGCTATTCCCCAGAGTGGAAGCTCCTAGCTTGTCACAGGATATAATTCCACGGCCAATCAGAAATAATCCAGTCAGCTCTACATCAATCAGATCCAGATCCACAAAGGTATTTAGGCACCTAACTCCCATTGCAATCGATGGGACCTTTGTAGGTTTTGCACTCATCTTTATTCAAGCTTCTGGTAAGGCATAACTACTACATGGAAGGGATCTTTGTATTCAGAGCATCTTTATGTCCCAACTCACTCTGCCCTGGTTGATAATCCAGGAAAAAAGGGTTTCTTAAACCCTTTGTTGTAACTCAATATATTAAGGCATACCTTCTCCCTAAATGAAAGTGTCAATTCACAAGCAGCTTAGGGGAGAGGTTTGTGTAGTGTTTTGGCTTAGTGATCTAAACCACACAATAAAACAATAGTCTTGGCAGATCGGACACCCCTATACTTATATTCAGGGCACCATTATGCCAAGTGGTAGATGAGCAGACAGACAAAAATGCTTACCTGGTGAAAATACCTTCAGGTTCCTCTCCCCAACCCCTATCCTCCCCTTAAAAAGATCCATCTTGGCAGCCACAGGATTAAAACAAGCTCACTGTATCTGTAAGCCTGTCACAAAGGCTTTTTTGTTCCTCCAAAAGTATAGTTGTGTGTGTGGACACAGGGCTGAAGTGATTTGCACCATTTCACGTGGGAGGCTTGAGACAGAGGCATCCAGGTCCCTTGGGGCAGAGCTAAACCTCTCTCCAGGTGCACAGCCCCTGCCCACTACTTCCGCTACATGTGTGACAAGAGCTGGAAGTTGCTGTCACTGTTAGAGTGGCTCCGGGCACGTGGCTATCAGCGCACCCAAGGTTTAAGAGCAGTGCTGGGCACACAATGTGCATAGCAATCATACTAGACTTCTTGCAGAGAGCAAGGCTTGTTTGCATAGCGGCATTTCCTAGCACAGTTGAAGGTGGCATAAACCTGCCGATGGACCCCCAGACCAGGGACATGTCCACTGGGCCATGAGCTTGCCTGCATGCTTGCTCAGATACAGATCATTCACAGAGGATTTAAAGCACTAAATCAGAGCTATAATTGAAAGATGAAAGGCAGAAATTGTATCTTATAGATGAGCCCAGTCTAACAAGATTGACAGGTTGGAAAGAGTCCAGACAACATCAAATACACCAAGAATGTTATAAGAAATCCTACAATCTCCATTTGCTGCTATGCTATGTATAAAAAAAATCAGGCTCTGCTATGCTATCACCCGGCTGTTCATGCGTCTGTACTTCTATATCCCCATCTGTACAATGGCCTTTTACCTACATCAGCATGGCTGTATGGAAGCTGCAATTAACATTTGAAGGTGACATCTCATAATATGTAACAACACATCAAGTTATCTGATTCCTAGGGGCTTACGATCCCAAGTCATTGTCTATTTATTTGGGACTTTTAAAAATGATAGTTGCGAGAGAAGCACTTAAGGCAACCTCAAGATTAATTAAAACAGATAGGATTAATATCTCAAAATGTAAAACCCGGGTCTGTTGGCAGTAACTGCAAATGCAATTTATCACATGGAATTAATTCCATACATCAAAAGAATCTGCTTTTGCAATCATAGGAAACATTTACTGCCGCTGAAATATTCTTTCCCATCTATAAGCAACTTTACCTGAGCTGACTCCAAAGAGCAAACTCCCCTATCAAGAGCAGGCCTCACAGGTTAGCTAGGCAACACCAGGCCAGATTCTGATGTCACTTACATTAATGCCACTTTAAAATAACTTCATTGAAAATGGTGATATTAAGAGTGGCATTTGTGCAAGAGATCAGCCTCTCGTTGAAAACACAGCATGTTCTCTCCTTACAAAGGAGCTGAACATAAAGCTAGGTCTAGCCCACATTCACATCTCGCATGTTAACTCTTATGCAATGTCCTCCTGCCAGTTGTGCTAAACTTAACCTCCCCTGTATACACTGGGTATTTCCTCCCTTCTTCCAGCAAATGTTTCACAAGTGCAGAATAAAACCATAGGGCAAGCTGGCTCTGATCCCATTTACTATCTACAATAACCCCTTAATAATCCCTATATTTCTTTGTTTCTGGAACTCGGGACACACCGGGCTGGAGCCCTCAGCCAGGCAGGGCCTGGTGATGGGTCATTTTATTCAGTGGCAAACCTTCCAGCAGATTTGGGTTGGGCCTGCTGAAACCATATTTACAGTAAGACTGCATAGCTGGCTCCTCTCAAAATGTTAAGTTTCTTTCTTCTCAAGGTCAAAACCTCAAAAAATGACAAGACTCAGTAGATTTGGTTTC
Source organism: Alligator sinensis (assembly GCF_000455745.1). Lineage (NCBI taxonomy): Eukaryota > Metazoa > Chordata > Crocodylia > Alligatoridae > Alligator > Alligator sinensis. Next base: position 4,853,282 of record NW_005841850.1, on the reverse strand, counting down.
ACTTCTGTAGACAGTAGCTCCCTGAAAAGGCAACTCAATCACCTTCTCTGAGCACAAGTTTCCCTCTATGAAAGGGGAGATAGTGATCTGTATCTACCTTTGTAATATTTTTACAGCCCAGAGAAGAGTTTCAATAGAAGAGCAAAATAGTCATTACTCCAGCTCAGGCCCTTCTCAGTAACCCACCAAAACCATTCAACAGTTCACCCTTCACAAACTATATTTCCCTGCAGCACACAGAGGCTTTTGCGATCCTCTCTCAAATGTCTTGCAGAGGTGTCTGACACACAGCCGTGCTGTACCCTCACCCTCCATCATGGCCCAGGGGAAAGTATATAGAGGGCCTCTGTTCACTAGTGTCTTGCAGGCATATAGCTATGTAACGCACAAGTAGGGACAGGAGTTGGAACTGATCTGCCCAAGCCGGTGCATCAGGGGTGATGGTTCAGGACGAGATGTGGCATAGCATAGGCACTCTCTCCTCCACTGTACATTGTTTGGAAGGTTTAATAAGAACCAGTATTCCCCCCTCCAGACCTTTAGTAACACTGGAAAAGGTGAGCCCATGAAGGACACAACAGGTCACCCACTCAGCCTCCCCTAGAGCTCCACTGCTGCAGACTCGGACAATTTGTTCCCCATGCTAGGGATTGGAGCCAACAGGGTCAAAAAATCCATGGAAAATAGCAAAGCTGCTACTCCTGTGAATAAGAGGTACCCTCAGGAGTCAGGCTTGCAGGATACAGCTCATCATTTGAAGGCTCAGAGCCCTAATCCGACTCTCACTGGATGGAAGTGGATGAGTATTTCCCCCTAGACTTTACTGGGCTCTAAAGTAATTTACTTCACTGCCCCTCTTTAACATCCACTAATGTTCTCAGTTTCTAAAGACTGAGCACATTATTGCCCCTAAAAATAAATATGCTATGCTATACTCCCAAATTAGCTCCAGGCAGGGTCAATTGAAAAGCATCATTAGCTGCTAAGTGCTAAAGCCGTTCTCAGGTCTCAGTAAGTCAAGCTGAACCTAAAAGCATATTTCTGCAAATTCCTGTTGCCTGAACTTTTTAACTACTGCAAATGAGCTAAGTGGATTGTGGGTAAATGATACCATTTGCTCTTTGAGGATCCGTGCTGAAATATTTATAGGCAACACGACAGAGCTGAAGAAAATGGATTTCATGAAGATGCAAACTCAGAGAGAAATCTGTTGGTCTGCTACCCAGAAAAACAGCCTTGCTTCAGGAAACTAGAGTGTTGAGATGACTATAATTAGGACCTGTTCTAATTAGGAGTCTCCACACTCTTACTATGACCCCACCTTAGGGAGGAAAACCACAGGCATCACCTGCTACGAGGCAGGTCTTCCTGCTTCACAACTCTAAATTCTCACACACACAGCCTGCCACCCACAACTCCCAGGCTACTTTTGATTCTGCCTCCATGGCTTACATACACAGTCCTAGCATTCGCTTGGAGGCTGGGCAGCACATGCACTTGTGTGATATAACAGATTCTGGGAGGGGAAAGGGGACAAAAAACTGTCACCCACTTCCAGGCACGTGTCCATGGGCCTCAGGCTGCAAAGACCTGATAGAAACAGAGTTTTGCCTAGAGCCAGCTCTTGGAAAGGGCACGGGTAAAAAGCTGTAGGGTATAAGGAGTCTATCGTAAGAGCTCTTGGCTTTTTCAGAACCAGATCTGTAACTAGACAGCGGTTATCACTGCAGGCAGTTTATTTTACTTCTAATTTCTATTACAAAAGGGCACTGTGATCTTGTGATCTGAAACTCTTGACCCCAGTGTTAACTCGCTGCATAATACTGCCTGAGTCCCAAAATCTGAGGGACCTCACGGGTCATGTTGTCCAGCGAGGCAAAATATGCTGCTATTCCTAACCATCTCAGACCAATGCCCATCCTACCCTTTCTCCTCTTTGTGCTTAAACATCCCCTTGTAAAACAGGATAGTCATAATCCCTTCTCCCACACCACTGGATCTAATTAGTTACGATTCCTGCCACGCTTCGGCTCTTCCCCATTCTTCGAAAAACAGAACAGAGAACTGTTGTGCAAGGGTGTCATCACCCAAGTTGGCCAAGAGCCAGATTCACTCAACCCAGAGAGAAATGCAGCCAGGAAAGCAAAACTAGTCTACAATGCGCCCAGTGCTGGAAACTAGCAAGTACTGGAGGAAGAGGAGCGCAGCTTTGTCCAGCGACTCGCAAACACTATTCTCAGGGTTCTCACAGAAAGGGTGTGTCTGAAACCAACCCGCCAGCCACACCTCTATTCAATTGTGGTGAGATGGAGAGATGCAAGGTGCCAAGTGTGTTAGCAGGTCACTTCCTTTCTGGTAAACAGAAGTGGCTTTTTTTTTGTTTGTTTTACTTAACACTCAGCTAAAACACCACCATTGGAAATCACTTCTCACCAACTCACACCTAGTGCACTGACCAAGCCTTGCAGTCCTGACTCTCATTAGCTACAGCAGTGGCTAAAAGCTTTTCTTACCCTGGTAAAAGCAAAGCCAGATTTTTGAGTCTGGGTATCAGCCCCTACCATGCCACTGGTGTAGACATCAAGGGCATCTGGAGTTAGATTAATGAGCAGCAGGTGGCAGAGGTGTTTTTGGAAGAGTTATAAATCTTCATGATTTATACTTGCAGCCAGTGACTTCAGTACCGAGGCGTAGGAGGAATCTCATAATTGCCTTCTGTAGGATTTTTCCTCTGCAGTTCTGCCCACTGCTCTGGTCCTAGGGCAGATGGACGATCCAGTAGGGCACTGTTTCACTGCTCTTACATATCCATCTATAGGAAACTGGCCTGATTTAGAGATGGTCTGGGCACCTGGAGCTCTTTAACTTATTGGTTGCTGTTAAGATTTCTAAACTGAGTCCTCTGCTCCAAGGCCCCTATGGTTTCGTGCAGAGGAATGGCATTCAGTGCATTAAATGCATTCAAGCAGACTGGTACTCTATCCACTGCTGCTGCTGCTTTTTATTCAGTTTATTTCAAACAGAAAAGGTTACTAATGCCTCGCCCTAGATCAACAAGACTACCATCAGGGAAAAACAGCAGGAGGCACATCACACAGCTATATTTTCTTCATGTAAACCTTGGGTCTCATGGTCTTCAAAATTTCCAATGATAAACGATTCCTTTTTGGAGTGAGCGTAAAATCCCCTGTGTTTCAGACATCTATGAATCCTAGCCCCTTAGTCTTGGAATCTGCTAGTACTTCCCTCCTTCACCTTGGAGGACACATCAGCTATACTGATATATTATTTCATGTCCTTAAGGCAGTGATTCTCAACAAGGGTGCCACGGCACCCTGGGGTTCCTTGACATCCTTTCTAGGGTGCTATGGGGTGCCACAATTTTGGCACTGTTAGGCCTAAAAGCACAATTCACAAGATAAACCCAGAGATTTCACGTATAAATCCACAGTTGTAGACTTTCTAAAGAGTTCTTCGTAACAGAAGAATTGCTCTATTGTTTTTCTGTAGTCCAAAAAAGAGTGAAAACAAACAGCTGATGGTTTCTGAGGGGTGCCTTGAGTCTATCCAGGGGTGCTTCAAGTCTAAAAAAGTTGAGAATCGCTGGCTTACGACATTCAGAGGCCGAATTCTGCATGTTAAATAGTACAAATACACACTGGCTCCAGGAACTTCAATGAGACAGGACTGAGCACTATCCCACCTGAGCAAGAGCATTATAACTGGGCCTAGATTAATCAAATGAGCCAACACACTGAACTTGGGTCTAGATTAACAGTGAGGCTTAAGTTATGGGAAAGGTGCTCTTTGCAGCAAAAGCTGCAAGCTTTGTTTGCAAAGTCCTGGCTCTCCAAACAATCTGCATGACCACCGTGTTTCTCCAATCAACTTTATTTGGAAGTCTTCACATTGGAAGCACAAAAATATATATGTGTTTTCCCCTTAACTCCACACCCCATGACCTGTATTTTGTCCATCTACTTATCTCTAGTACTGCATACATCCCCTGTGAATTGGCCACCCAGACAGGTTCCTAGGTTTTCCTCTACATCAGAAGATACTGGAGTCAGGAAGACATTGATCCCACCCAAAAAACCACAGTTTAGGGTTCATCCATGCTTAAATGGCAATCCAAAAAGCAAGAAACTTTGATGCTTTGTCCTTTGTTCCACATTGCCATGAAAGAAAACAATATGGTACAGTGATTACGTTTTCTATTTCTATGTTTAGCATTTTATCTATTCACACCCAAGATATAAAAAGCAATGCAACCTGAATGATTCAGCCAACCAACAAGTGGATCTTCTTCATCTTCTCCTCGTGTCCTTGTCATAAACTAGGCTATTATTTTTCCAGAATTGTGCACAAGCAATAGCTCTTTCCGTTGCTGCAGTGAGGTCCTCCTTCATACTGGTCTCACCAAGGAGTCAGCAAATGAGCAGGTGCTTCACAGTCAGCAAATGAGCAGGTGGGCACTTCACCGCATTCACATATATTCGTGACATTAGAGTAGTCCTATTGATCATGTTTGTTTTTCATCTTTCAGTTTGCATGCACAGGTGATTCAGGCATTGCCATACTGGCCAGTCTAGATCGGCCCCTCTGGGAAGGTCTTCCTGGGGTTCCAATGAGGGGATAAAAATCCAGGGCTACGGGTCTTTTTAAGCTAGTTTACCTGCATTTGAAGTTGACATGTGACGACCTACATCAAATAAGTATGGCAGCATCCCAAGCAAGACTTGAGGAATGAGTGCTTGGTTACATTCAACTGAGAGCTGGTCCAGACTCAGAATTTCTGACATATTGAGTTTCCAACATTGGAACAAAAATTTGAAGTTTTCCTACAAAACAAATAGGCTAAAACCTGATTCCTGAACTCTAACTGGCCTCATAAAAGTGCTTCCCTTCCAATCTTCCTAACTTCTACAAGTCAAAACAAGATTGCTCAAAGGAAGTTCTTCCACTTTAACACAGTGAGGCACTCAGAAGAATTTCATCAAAAACCTCAGTCAACTTGGGTTTGGGGGGGGGAGGGGCATTGTCAACTCAGCGTATTTCAAAAGAAACATCTGTACACTTAAAACTACAATCACAACCAACACTGGGATAAAGCAGGTCCCTTTCAGGCTCAATACCAAGTCCAATGCACAACGGTCAGTGAACTACCCTCCCATACCTTTAAGTTCGAATGAGAGTGAGATATTAGATGAGCATCATGGCAGGAACCTCTTTCTCCCTATGCTTTACCTGTGTCCAGTGGATAAATCAGTTTATTTTATACTAAAAAAAAAAAAAAATTGCTGGTGCACCCATCAATTGTAACCTCATCACAAGTTCCCAGACCCCTTAGAACAGGCAGAAAATAAATTGCTGTCTGGTAGGGGAAAATAAAATCATTTCCTCAAAATATTTCCTGTGTAAGTCAACACGTCTCTGGGAAAAGGCACATCAAAAATAATATGCTTTTTAAATCAGGGAGCAGGTGACAACCTTAGCAATAACTAGGGAGGATAAATGGTACAGTGATGAATCAATCAATGGCTGACAATCCATCCTGGCCTCTAAGGATCCGCAGTAAATCAGACAAGACCTCTGGATAGATTTGAACTGTAACCCCTTGGTAGGAAACAAAACAGCCTTTTCCTACATGCATTGTAATACTCTGTTTAAAAAGCGGAAGATGTCAAGTGACTGGATTAACTGCAGCACGACACAATGCATCTCTGCTATTACAGAATATACAGCCAATGAAAGCCACTGGAAACCTATGCACATGTCGCCTTACCAGTTGGCATCAACACAATCAAGTGTTTTGGCCAGAAGAGAAATGTCCTGTAAAAACACCAAACTGAAACCTAGAAGGGGTTATCCCCCACACTGATCAGAAGGAAGGGGAAAAAGACAAACCCTAAAAAGCATTCACCCATTTCCTTCCAACCACACTGCTCGGGGGAAAGCCCTTTCCTCTGCAGGGTCTACATCAAAGTAGACCCTAGGAAACCCTCCGGCATTTGTGGTTAAGATTTCCCAAAGAAAACTAAACATGAAACAACTTCCCCCCACCCCCTTCTTAACCATTACCCCAGCAAGCAGAAGGTAAGTCACCCACCATCCATAGCCTCCAAAGGAGACGCTGCGCTTCCTCTGAAACATCACGGCTGCTCAGCGGTCCTCTCTCCCCAACGTCGCTAGTTGTGCCCCCAGTGCTGATACCTCAGGGCCGCCACCAGCAGCAAGTCGAGGGAACCACGCCGAGGCATGAACTGATCTGCCCTCAGCTGTGCTGAGACTTTTTTTAAGCAGCAGGGCGGGAGACGAGGGGGGGGAAGCCACTCTTACCGCATCCTGTACCCAGCGCTGAGACACTGTGTGAGTGCTGATTAAGGAGGGGTCTTTCCTTTGGGTTGGCTGCTGCTTGCTAGCCTCGCTAAGAAAATGTAGAAAACTTCAGTTTCCTTTTTCTCAGGCTTTTCAATACCTCTGCATTGCATTTCTTCTCATACTCGAGCACAAGGTTTGGGGGCAGCCTGAGGCAAAGCCCGCTTCAACAGATGACCCTGCCATCAGCTGGATGACACATTTCATGCCAGTTTGTCCTTGGTATAAAACACAAAAGTCAGTGGCTTGATATTCAAATATGGCCACTCCAATGATAACAATCTTCCATTAGAAGCATCCTAGAAATGTCCCCTTCCTATGGGACATTTTAAACAATCCTATGCAATTTAAGAGGTTTCCATTTTCCAAAGGACGCCATGAGGAGGATAAGAGTTAAAAAGCACCCCAGAGAAAGGATCTGATTCACAGCTGATATCAGTCAGGACCAGATCACCAGCTGGTGGCAATCACTATAGCTCCATTGATTTTAACCAGCTGACAACATGGCCCTATCCATGTTTTAACAGAACCATACTAATTTCACCCCTGTTGAATTCTACGGGGCTTTTTAAGGGCCTGATTTCCCATTGGGGAAAGATGCCCATTGATTTCTGTGGGTTTTAGAGTAGGCTTTACAGCAACCAAGAAAATTAAAAACTCATATCTTCCTTCCCCAATCCCTTTTCTTATACACCTTCCCTACAATGTTAAATAATCCAGGATCCTTCTCCTTTTCTTGCCTGCTCAAGATGCTGTGGGCAGTCTAACAAGAGACCACCATAAAACACACATGTAAGTCAGTCTTTCAGGTCCTGCATCATATGCTACGGTCAGAGCTATTTTCTAACAGCTTTAAAGGACAGAGCATCAACATCCCACTCCAAAACCATGAGGTTGAGCCCCCTCATTGGACCAGACAATGCACCGTCCATTAAGCTGTTGCAAGTCATTAACAGGTCTCTTCTCCCTAGTTCCTGCGTCCTTGCCATAGTGAGAGAAATATCTGCAGCCTCTCCA
>NW_005841850.1:4834164-4845877 GCF_000455745.1 Alligator sinensis | reverse complement strand
TCTTCTGATCCAATTTCAAAACTCTGTTTAAACGTAGATGCTGACCTTTCTTTAAATGACCAAACTGCAGCAGCACAAAGAAAATAACACATATTAAGCAAATATTTCCCCACTGCTGCCCTCTTCTCGGGACACACTGCAAGGTACAACAGAATCCATTCCAGTCCACGCTGTGAAGTAAGCTCGGTGTTCAGAACAATAGGGCATCCCATCAAGAAAAGGTTGTGTCCTCCTGCTCCATATTCATCCTATAAAAGCCAACGTCATTCACTCCAGCTGCTTCTTTTTTTTTATGGTCCTTCTCCCAACAGCATACCAAAAAACGTGCTTCTGAGATGCTGTTGTCTGCTCTGCCATCCAGGGCTGCGTTACAGAGCTTTGACCTTGAAGAGTGCACCTGTTGCAAGACGGAGGGAAATATTTGGATGGCAGGAATACATTGTACTCATCAGTATTCTAGCAGCCTCCACGTCCAAATCAGGTGAATTGTCACTGAGACATTACAATATTCCTACCTAGGGAGAAAAAACTGAAAATAAAGAGCTCTTCTTTCCCCTTCCCCACAAGGCTCTGTGCTAGAGCACTGTCTCCAATAGGAGACTGAGAGCAAAAGCCATATGGTGCAAACATAAAGCCAAATCCTTAACGTATACAACTTGCCATAATCCCACTGTGCCCATAGTCTGCAGAGCTGCACCTATTTGCACAGTTGAGGTCTGGACCTCTGAGCATACTCGTATGTAATATATATGTGATATATATATCTATATAGATATATATAGATATATATATTGATAAATTGTTGACATGTTCTGTATGTCTCTGTGTGTGTGTGTGTGTGTGTGTGTGTGTGTGTGTGTGTGTGTAATATATATATTTTTACACACACACACACAGAGAACATGTCAATAATCAAGATTCTCTCAAATCACGGGGTTGGGATAAGTTATGGCAAGTCATCCTTCTCAAAGAAAAGGCTAGTGGTCATATTCTGCTCTCGGGTACAGATATTATGTGAATCCAGAACATCCCCACTCAAATCAGTAGAGTACTGAGTTAGTTTGGTTTTTTTTTTACCAATTATCTTTAAATATGAAGTGGCCTCCCATTTGTGCTAATATAAATCCCTGACACTAAATATCAACATGCCCTAAACCTTACACATATTCAGGCAAAACTGCCACTGAGATTAATGAAACCCCAAACGTGTGACAAGGGCCAGCTCCAGGTCTCAGTGGCACCAAGCGTGAACACACAGCAGTCACTGGCTCTGGAGATGCACTAGCTTTACATCAACACAACTGAGTGGAATTACACAAACAATGCAGAAATGAGCCCCAAACTACAAAGCCCAGAAAGAAACACATGAGGCTTGGGAACAAGGGACTCTCAGTCAAGGCCACCAAGCTGGAATGAGGAGAGCAAGTGAACCCAGCTTCTGACCATCCTTTGTAAGTGCGGCAAATGACTCTTCAAAACAACATTGCTACCATATGAAAGATATTGCATTTACCTTTTAACCAAAGATCCCTTCCCAAATTGAAAAAAAAGGAAGTTTTAAAAAGCCTACACTGGACAGGGCATTTGATCCCTAAAAAGGCAACATGCCAGAGATTCCAAAGTCTGCAAGGAAATTTGCTACTGTTATTGATGTCATATGAAAGGTGCTTGGATGCTGAAGCTATAGGCAGCAGTATTGAACCCTGGGACAGGAAGAATAGCTATAGCTGTCGTGTGTCCAGTACATTCCCTTGACCTGATCAAAGAGCTGAGTTGCAAAAAAAAAAAAAAAAAAGACTAGTTGTGTAATACGTCACACACAGGCCACAGAAATAGGAGCGACAGCCACAGGCGGTTACAAAGGGGTGTTTGTCGCACGGGTTTTGACTAGGAGCACACAATTTCTCACAGAAGTAGAAATAGGAGCGAGTCATAGGCCATCACCAAGTGTTGAATCTTGTACATTTTGGACCAAAACCCAGATCTAGCCCTCATTTCTCTACTTGCACACAAGCACCCTGTAGCAGACCAAAGATGACAGAAGGGTATCTTTAGGGAAACTCCTTTAAAAATATTGGTGAAACATGCAAAATTTTCACCCCAGTAATCAGGAGATGTTTTCCATGAAAAAGCCACAGTTCAGGTACTTTCAGAATCCTGGATGTTTGAGGCAGATGTGTTTCAAGCCAGAGTATATCGTAGCACAGTGGATTTCTACCCATTTTCAACTGAGCTACTTTTGACTTGCATTGGCTTAATTAAGGAGAGAAGTAGGCTTCCCTGGGTGAGTATAGTTTGCAGCATCTCACACAAGGTTCAGCTGCAGCTGCTCCAGTGTCATTGTCACTATCAGAAAAAACTAAACACATAAAAATCACCAGACGGGACAGCTTGGAAACAAGACATCGGTCTGCAGTTTGTTTGCTTCGTTTGACTCAATGGGTGCAAAACAACAGAACGAAGAACAACATTGGGATGTTCAGTTTTCTTCTGCTTGTAGTACATAAAAAAAAAAAATAGATATAGAAAAGGAAACAAAAAGGAAAGCCCAAAGTGGGGTGGGAGGAAGAAAGTTAATACAACCAGACCCACAGCAGGTGCACAACGGAGTTGTTGCAATGAAGCCGACAAAGCACTGGTGAAGTCAATGGAGCTGTGCCATCTTCTACCAGTTATGAACCTGGTCCTGCCAGCTGTATGAATTTATGGGTATGTATTTATACTGCTCCCATTCCCATTGTATCAAGGCATCTAGATGAGTGATTCTCAACCAAGGTGTCACAAGATCCTTTTAAGGGTGATGCACGATATTAGCATTGTTAGGTGTACAAACACCTACACACAATTCGCAAGATAAACCCAAAAATTTCAAATAGGAATGTGTGGTGTCAAGAACACACACATGTGGTTTTTCAGAGTTCTTTGCAACAGAAGATCTGCTCTATTATTTTTCCATAATCACAAAATAAGTAAAGGCTAGGCGCTGGCATTTCTGAAGGGTGTCTTGAGTCTAATAAGGTTGAGACCCACTGACCTAGATGAAGAATAAAGCTTGAACCTACACAAATGAGGGAAAGGTGGAGAGAGGATGCCATAGCAAGCAGAAGGGAGAGAAATGGGAGACAAGTGGGCACAAGAAATGAGAAAGGAAGGATGGGGAAGAGAGGGTAGTGAGGCTGGGTAATTTCCACCTCTTGTTTTCAGAGTAAGCATGTTTAAAATATGCAAGAGGCTTCCTGTGAGAGGACAAATCCTGTTGCAGGGTCTTTCTTTCCCATCACTGGAATATTGGCCAATGTCTCCTTCAAAGGCCAAGCATGTCTAGAAGATGATTCACCATAGCAGTTCTTTGCATTGCAGGTTGGATGCCATTTCCCTTAGCTTCCTTCCACACCCATGGGGACCTTTCTCCAATCCTTAACTCTGCAGTCAGTTGCTCTTTAAATGCTGCAAGAATAAATCAAAATAGTTCCAGCAACATCCATGGAGTTACACAAGTCCGTGCAAACTGAGGGCATGGCACTGCACCTCAACACAGCAGAGCTTCTTTACCAAGCTAGCCTGTCTCTGGAGGGGGCTTCTTCAGTGACTGGGCATCACTGGGAGGAGAGGGATGTCATCAGTTTAACTTTCCTTAAAAATTTCTCCATCGCACCCTTCAAACACTGCACATTCCTGGAGGGACAATTCCTCAAAGGCTTTACCTTATTGCAATCCTGCAACCTCAAGGCACTACCCACCATCATCCAATCTGCGCCTCTATCAATTCCTTAGCTCCTGTCCTTTCTTTAACTGCTTCTAGGATTGTATTAATGATTTCCATCCTAGCTTGGCTCATCCTTGATCCATCTGAAATTCACCCACCACTTCCTCCATGCATCCATTTTCACTCAAGTGGCAGGAATGAAATGCCCTCTGTCATCTTTCCTCTCCATACTGTATCTTTCGTAGGAAGTACAGAACTTACCTTGAGACTTATTCCTGCCACCGTTCCCTGAGACTAAAAAAAAAAAAAATACTATTCATACCTTTATTAAATGATCAGTATCAAAATCTAATGAAATACAAGCTTCCAGCTCTTATTGCATGGAGGTTTGCATAATCCTACTAGAGGTTAGTTAAACAGACTAACCCTCAGGTGGTGTAACGCAACATGGCTCCAGTTATTCCAGCTTCATCTCCATTGATTACACTGACACAGACTTTGGCCAAACACTTATACACACACCAAAGGAATGTATATATTTTTCACACCAGCACACCGCTGCAATATAACTACTTGCCATTGTACCCACTGAAGCAGTGGGAAGCATCAATAGATACCTGGCAATCATTCCAGAAAAGCTGCTCGGCAAAGAAAGAAAACAAGCAGCTCCACATTGAGAATTTAATCTTGCGGGGCTGTAAGCTTCAATTATTGCTCTTGTATTTTGATATTTCAATCCTTACATGAACTTGCTGCTCTACAACCGTGCCAGGCAACACATAGGTGGAGATTAGAGGCCTGCAGACAAGTGGAACTGCTGCTAATTGAGGTCCTAATCCAAAGCCCATGGTAGTCAGGGAGATTTCATTACTAGGACACCTGGACTCCCAAGCCTGCCACTCACCTGCCATGGAGCCTGGAGAGGCATTTCCCTTCTCTATGCCAGTTCTCTTTCTTGCCCTTTGTCTTGTCTATTTAACTGTAAACTCGAACGATAGCTGGCAAGCCCTGGGACCTGGGGGATACAACTTCAGAGACAGACTGCTGCATCCTCATGAAGCCCTACTGAAATCAGCTGGTACTGGGGCACATCTACACATACACTTTAATGTGCATTAGCCTATTTTAAAGTGTGTTAAAGCATCACTAATAAAATCCTGGGGCATTTATATACATACATTCTTGTGCTTCAATGCACCAGAGATCCAGCGTGTCAGAGACTCAATTAATCGAGTCTGCTCCACACACAAGCTGATGCGCACTGTGCTGCATTGCATGAAGTTGTATAAATGGTGTAATTCGTGTCAGCACACAGAAAATGGTGGCAGTGCACTTTTGAACTAAAATACCTTTGATGTGTTCTAGTTCAAAAGCATGCCACCACCATTTTCTCAGTGCTGACTCGTGCTGAGTTGTATAAATTTTGCCATTTATACAACTGCTCGCGCTGCAGCGTCAGGAGCTCTTCAAAGCACCCGCCACTGTGATGAATGCATGTGTAAAAATGCCCATGTGCATTAAAACAGGCTAATGTCCATGAAGCATCACTAAAAAAATATGTTCTTTAATTAAAACACATTAAGACAGGCTAATGCACATTTTCCTAGTACCTCCGGGCCAGGGTGGTGGGGAACGGTGCTTTAATTAGAGCATATCCAAAAGCCACTCTACTTAAAGCACCATGACATCTTGTGAATCAGCACCCCCGTGCTTCAAAATGCTGGTGGAGGTACTTGAACTGAAGCTCGTTCAACTGGCCTCATTCAACAAGCTTTAGTTCAAGCGCCCTGCCACCATTTTTAAGCACAGGGACGCTGATACACAAGACGCAGGAGGCTGCTGGAGCACAGTAGCTGCCACGCTCCAGCAGATTCAATTAATCAAGTCTGCTCTGACACGCCATTGGAGCAGCCTCTGTGCCCATGTACAGGCACCCCCACAATGGAGGGACTAGTTTTAATGGGCATTAACTAACATGCATTAATGCACATGTAGACACACCCTTTGCAGAGGGCTCGCAGATCTTTAAAAGCTGTATTTGTATGGATGAACCATATACGCATATTCGAATTACAACTGGGGTCTGATCCAAAAGGCATGGAAGACAGTGAGAGTACTGTTTGGAACGGGCTTTGAGTTAGACCCGTTCACCATGTTCCATTTCCCTAGAACAAAAACGCACCTCGAATCTGGCCTGCAGCACCCCCGAGTCACTGAAACAGGAAACGTGGCATTTCCTCAGGGGTGGCCCTAGCAGGACACCTTGCCTCTGATGCTCATTCCTCACTGCAGCTTGTCGAAAAAAAGCCCTGTCTGCAGTGACATTTTCTTGCCCTTAGAGTCATCCACATGACTGAGCAAAAGGGAAAAAAAAAATTGCTCCCTTCTAAGCAGTCATAGCCAAATCATTGTAATCAATCAACTAAAATTAAGACACACAAATGCTCAGGGGAAAAGAGAGTCCTTGACACTGTCTCTAACAGTTAAAATTACCCACTTCACTAGAGTTCCTTGAAAAAGGTCCTTCTGTGAAGGACCAGTGGGCTTGGACTGGCAAACTGCTTTTCACAGGACTGGGACTAGGATTGGACACTGGATCCATGTAAATCTTGTATTGTAGGGGCCAAATCCTGTATCGTTGGCATCATAGGGATTCTGCCATCACCCCCCGTGTTGCTCTAGTCCTTTAGGGCTCTTCAGAGATGCAAAAATCTTAGATATCCTAGGGACTCTGCATACTTCTACACTGTAGCAGCTGCACGTTCCAGCATGCACCACCCAGCCACTCCCATTCACACAACCCACTGGGGAAGCCATCCCATGGTTGTCCCTCGTGCCCACTCTAAAGCACACTAGAGACCAAGGTCTTGAAGGCACCTGTGCATGGGCAAGAGTGCAGCTTCTTTAGGACACCCCCTGGCTTGGAGCATGCGAGTGAAAGGAAGTTGGCAGAGCCACCTCAACCCATCCCACCTTGAATTAGTAGGCAACGAAACGCCACTGATAGTGAGTGAGAACAAAGAGGTCCTGGTTGTTTCATGCAATGCGACGTGCAGACTGCATTACCATTTGCTTAGAAATGAAGTTATTTTATGGCAGGGGAGAGCAAAGAAAAGCCTGAATCGCAAGAGACTTCTATGGCATAGATATAAAATAAACAAGCAGCCAAGAGGGTGAGAAAGGGAGACGATGACTGTTATGGCCACGTACTGACAAACATACAGCATTAACACTTAATGAGCCCAAACCACCGGGTTTAGAGTTTGTTTACAAAAACACTGGCTCCATGCTAGAGCCACAGGCTGCCCCTGGCCAGCCACACTTGATATGTCTGATTCTTCATACTCCTGGGTAATAGAGTCAGCTTTTATCAGGGTTCTTCAAGAGAGAAAACTGTAGCGTGCATTGAATTGCAAATCTGCCATTGAGACTCATATGTTTATGCCGGCTTCCAATGAAGTCGGGGGTGTTGTAGATCAGTGCAGCTCCCATGATGTTAATGGAGCTACAGCAATTTATTGTAGCTGATGCCGACCCACTGAGCCTGAACGGCCTTTGATCATCTCATCTATGTCTCTGCCCATGCATGGGTAAATATCAAGGTGTGTCACTTGTACATGAATGGGATTTAGTAATGACTTCCTTTGGGATCAGGCTAAAGTGCTCCATGTGAGTCCAGACAACAAGAATTAACCTGATGTTAGTCACACATTTTAGGGGCCCAGGGAGTAGCAAGGGTGGGAAGCCAGTCTCCGTTCCTGAACCCACAGTGATTTTATAGGATAGGGCCACACAACCTAAATGGTATTTAAGTCATCCATGCTGTTCCTCTTCCTTGCCTCAGTGTTTTATCAGCTTCCCCCTCAAAAATGCCCCTTGGAGTGCTGTGGGCAGAGCACCCCAGCAGTAACGCTGCAACAAAAATCATTCAGTCCTTCACTTGCTCTCTCCAGTAACCCAGAACTCAAATGTGGACCCACTGCCAAACTGGTTCTGCCCGTTACGGCTAAAACACTCACTGAAATTTTGGAGTCAGCCAGACTGTCTCCAAAAGTTACCACCTTAAAAGAGAAAAACCACCAAGTTGAGTGTTGGGCTTCCGTTTACTGGGTCGCTTAGTGAGACTTCCTGAACAGCTGTTGTAATGGTGGCACCTGTCTCTTGGGAATAGGTGACTCAGCCCATTCCACATCAAATGGTCAAGTCCAAACCCCAAAAGTGCCTCTTACCCCATTATTAGTTTTATCCTCCACCCATGCATCTAGGGGCCTTCAATTAAGACTCAAGATATCCAGGTTCAGTTCCTTGCTCTCTGTAAACTCCCTGTGCATGACCTTGGATAAGCCACTTAAGCAGAAAATGATCAGACCCAAGTGCAATTCTATTCCACCTTGTGAAAGCATTAATGGAAAGCTGCGTGGGTCTTCACCCTCCTCACCTTCTGCATTAGTGGTTTTTTGGGGACTTAGGCATCTAAATTCCACTCAGATGTCTAATGGGTAGAATTGGACCTTGCCCTTAATCTTTCTGGATAAAATTCATTCTTGTGGTAAGGTCCAGCACATGCATTACTTAAGAACATATGCAGTGCAACGTGCCTTGTGCCAACTTCACTATACAGGGATGAAAGTCACCCTCAAGGAACAGGTGCTGGAAAACAGCATTAGCAGCATCTTTATTTGCTACTGAATATACTCTTTCTCTCATTACTCTCTCCCTCTCTCTCTTCTTAAAGCAGTGCCCAGCTGCTGTCAGCTGTAGAGACTGCCACCCACACAGTCTCCCTCTCAGAGGCAAAAAAAGAGATACTGGGAAATGACTGAAAATGAATCTGCAGATACAAAGGAGAAATCAGAGGAAGATAGAAGAGCCAAACCAATATAATGTACTATGAATGGGGATAGAGAACAACATGGCCAAGTGGAGAGTTTAATAGGCTTAATGCTGGGGTGGTACTCCACTGTCTAGCGGAGATGCTTCATGGGCACTGGCAGGGGGCTAAAGGCCAAGATGTCATCTTCATTCTCTTCCCATCTGGTCCCCTGCATAAATTGGCCCACTCACCATCCCTTAAATCTGACTGTCTCTCAATTCTCCCAGCTTTCTAAATGAGGAGGTGCAGTTCAATCTCCTTTGCAAAGGCTGAGAGACCTGCAGGCAAGAAGCCCAAAGCATGATTCATGAGCAACAGTGCTCTCCTTCCCAGTTACATTGACCACTCAGTGCCAAGATATTTATTGTAGCTTATCAGGCTTTTGTTTTTCTGCCTACTCTCATGGATGGACTGACAACTTTTACTGACTTACCCATTGCATCCCCACAAACGTACCTTGTCATCTCGTTCTGAGAAGCTGGGCTCAGTGCCCTGAGAAATTTGAGTGCAACATGAAATGATGCATGTGGGAGAGAGAGTTTCTCCCACATCTTTGTATGTTTTCTGTATGCGATTCTGAGCTGTGAAGACTTGCAGACTCCTAACTCACCTGATACCGAAAGGTGTTTCCATCAGCCCATTTGCAACACTTTGAGATGCTTAAAAGCTGGTGCCTAAGCTAAAGGTCAGAGTTCACAGCTGCACTAAATATATGATCAAGGCATGAAAAAGACATGAGAATCTGAGGCCCCAGGCTCCCCAGCAGCCACTGCCCGATAACTGATAATCACATGTGTGGTTTCCTGCAGAGGCTGAGTCTGCAGTTCCCAGTAAGAAACTATGAATTTATATTTATGCACTCCATCCTCTCAGCCCCCTTGCTTGCCACACGAGCAAAGGAACCCAGCCGTGGTCCATGGGAAATATCTGCGCTTCTCCTAACAACTGCAGAGCTCATCCTGCAAAGCACCAACTGCAGAGAACCCGCAACTACCATTTCCCACGAAATAATCAGAAGGGAGGATAGATACTCCAAGCCTTGAGTGCTAACAATGCTCTAACCCTGCTATAACTTCCCTTTTGCAGTGCTGTATAAAGGAAGGGAGGGTCAGCTGGTCCATTTCCAAATGACATGCTTCAGTTCTTGACCTTTAAACCAATTCTGAGCAGGCAAAATGAGAACTTTTCATGGGGAATGGGAATTCATGTACATTCCCCTCCCAAACTGTGTCAATATATATGAAGTTAACCAAGAGGTGTCCAGTTTCATGGTTTGCCCAGACCTATCTCCAGGAAGTCCTAAATTTCAGTCTAAAGGAACCATGCCACGAGTATCAGGACCAATGAAAATCTTCATTCCTTATCTCTGCTTCTCCTGCCTCTAGAAAGAAAAATATTTATCTGTTCCACACAGAAGGTTATGAAGATCAACTAGAGACTACTGGCCTGGGTTTTGCAGGGAGATTGTATATAAGGCCATTTGCAGTCATACATGGATGTGAACCAGCTTAAAATTTGGCCCCATGCTTTTAGAGCTGTTTGAAGGTGAAAAAAAAAGGACGTAGGGCCCTGTTTCTCCTCTTGCTCATACTGGAGCCACTCAGGAGGGGCATCACTGAAGCCCATGAAACCCCGTCAATAAAAGCACTGGTTATACTGGAGGATCAGATTGTTTAACTGGCCGTCTATTGGCAGCAGCTCGCCTTACTGCAAAAGAGCTCTGCTGACTCACTGAGGTGGTAACTTCCCCTTCCAAACCAGCTTGAAGAGAGATCAGGAGATGGTCTGGGGTATAAACCCATCATCCCCCAGGGAGGAAATTCAGGAGCAGCCAAGCCTGACAAGACATCAGCTGAACATTGCTACCGTGTCACTGTTTTGTTCATAACGAAGACCCAATCAGGGAGGCATGAGCTTGAATTTTTTTAGAGTCTGGGCTGTGTTTCTGGAACAAGTCAGGATGGTTGCCTGCTGACAGAGGAAATAATATCATCATTACATTATTAACAGAATACAGCCACGCCAAGGACAATCTTTCCATCATGGGTATTTCTACCCAGGTCTGCAGCTCGTACACATCTGTGCTAATGAACCCAATAAGCAGGCTCTGTCAAGAAGTGGGCTAAAAGGACAGTCATTCACATTTTCTCAAGCCACAAACTAATCCTCTTACGGTTGCAGCCAGCCCAGGCTGGTATTTCCCAGAGGCTGGGTTAAGCCAGGCCTCTCGGTGTTATTTTAACATAGTTGGTGCATGAAAAATACAGCCTCATGTCGACTGGGCAGGAGATCATTTAATTAGTGTGCAGAGGATGAGCAGATGTTTCAGGCAAAAATCGCCCCCTGCCGGCTGAGCCTGCAGCAGCTGCGTGTCCTTGGCTTCACCGCATGTGGATTGCTGAAGGAAGAATGAAATTGGGCTAGGAAAGCAGTGGAGTGTGTTGAAGGGGGCAGAAGGAGAACTGCAGGCAGGGAAGAGATGGGATGTTACCTTGAAAGTTTCCAGAAGAAAACACTCGATGTGATGTCAGTGTAACTCCCAGCAAGTGCTCAATACCACACAAAAGCCCATCCAGTCAAACCTCTAGCTTCAAATGTCTGCAAATGTGACTAATCCCAGGTCTAACTGACCTGTACAAAACAGGTCTAATTTTAACAGAGACTAGAAGAAACTCCTGAGCTGCTTTTGGGGCTTTTTGCCTTCCTTGGTAGCAGGGAACATGGCCCTCTACCTGGGATCTCTTGAGCATACATTAATCTTTTATAGAAGTAGGATGTTGGCTGCCCTGGTTCCCTTGCTTTACATGTGGTGTGGTGTGGTGTGGTGTGGTGTGGTGTGGTGTGGTGTGGTGTGGTGTGGTGTGGTACAGTGCACTGCACGGTAGTTTTACAAAGAATTTAGATTATGGATTTGTATAGGATGGATTGGCTAGGGCTGAGTCTGTCTCATGCAGGGGGTTGGACTAAATGACTTCTGGAGGTCCCTTCCAGCCCTTCCTCTCTCTGATCCTATGCAACCACTTCCACTAGCTCTGAAAAGCCAGCCTGCCCATTTGTTCACAAAGATTTTTGTGACTAGCCAGTACATATATGAACACGAGCCTGCAGTGCGATGCTGCGGCTAAGTAAACGGA
>NW_005841850.1:4810766-4833874 GCF_000455745.1 Alligator sinensis | reverse complement strand
TGACCACCAGTATCTGGGGGAACGTTTGTTCACCAGAGCGCCCCAAGGGATGACGACTAGGTCGAATGGTCATAAACTACTACAAGACCGTTTCAGGCTGGACATAAGGAAGAATTTCTTTACTGTCCGAGCCCCCAAGGTCTGGAATAGCCTGCCACCAGAGGTGGTTCAAGCTCCTTCATTGAACACCTTCAAGAGCAAACTGGATGCTCATCCTATAGGATCTCATCCTGGATCCTATGACCCCAGCTGACTTCCTGCCCTTTGGGCAGGGGGCTGGACTCAATGATCTTCCGAGGTCCCTTCCAGCCCTAATGTCTATGAAATATATGATTTTGGCTCCCTATAAGCCTACAGTGGCCAAGTTGTGAACTCTTTACCTCAACTAGTAAGCAGTCCCACAATAGCCCAGTTCCTTTGACTTCTCCTGGGCTAGGGACAGACATTACACGTAAACCATTTTAAATGATCAAAAACTGGTTTAAATCTGTAACAGAACAGATGTTCAGTACACATAAACCAGTTTTTAAATGGCTGAAACTGGTTTAAGATAAACCTGGTTGAATGTAGTATCAGACTTAACTGATTTGGGTCAAACCAGTTTATGCAGTGTCTGTCCCAGATCCCTTCTGGTTTAAGTTAAATCAGACATCCCCAGCATCCTGGCATGCTCTCTGGTCTGGAGGGGGCTCTCTGCTCCACAGCAGGGCTGGCCCCACCCCCCTGCTCCCTGGCTACAGCTCCGGCAGAGACTTGCAGGCTGTTTCCCCCCTCCCCCTCACCACTCCCCTCTAGCCTTACTGAGAGATATCTGTGTATTAGCCAGCAGACCACATGCTGGCTCTGGTCCCTGCTGTGACAAAGGCAGAATCAACAGGTAGTTGGTCATGTCCCTCTGTTTGTTTCTTAATGGGGTGATAAACACTGAGTTAGGGGTGATAACACTGTTATCAATTCCCTGCTGGGCTATTCACAGCATCCTGCCAGGCCTGGCCAAGCTCCCGCTCAGCTCAGTACTGTAGAAGGGAAGGGAGGGCTGCTCTAGCACCCCCTGGCTTCTAGCCTGAGCCACTGCAGGCATATGCCTGCATTTCTGAAATGAAAAGGGAATGTCTATCCACCTCCAAGTTGGTTCAAGCTTTGCAGGTTAAACTAACCTGTAAAGATTGAATCAATTCAGACTCAGGCTTTTTGAATCTCTGTCCCTAGCCCTAAAGTGTTCACCCTTTGACCCAAAAGATAACATCTTCAGAAAAGATCTAATCTCCAAGGACCTCGTTTGGAGCATCTTAAAGCTGTCTCAGGTCAGGAACCTGAAGCACCATCATTTTTTTGAGAGAGGCAAGGATTTTTGTGGGTGTTATCTTTTATTGGACCAACTGCATGGCTGGGATAAAGCTAAACAAGCTTTCGAATGCAAGACATTTGTTCACCCAAAGAAATCCTTGCCTCTTGTATAATTCCTGGATCATCACAGCTACAACATCACTAACACAACCAGTCATCTTTTTGGCATGTCAACAAGTCTTTTTCATCTCAAACTCCCACAACTGCCAAAATGTGGGAGTGTCATCAGTCTGTTGGAATTTCTCAGATAGTGAAGGGGTAGATGAGCAGAATCACTCTGAAGCAAATGCCATGCATTTATCCCTGATCTGTAAAGCATACTTGGTGCATGTGGTCCACCTCTCTTTGTATATGGAAAGATCTAAGCTAGATCATTCTATGACTAAGGAGAAAAAGGGATGGTGTGTCTGGGAGTCTCTTTACTGATAACCAGCTTGCACAATTGGAGTGGAAATTATACCCAAGAAGGATAGCCTCTTTTTTTTTCCTTTGCTACCTTGGCTGTAAAAGACTGATTGCATCATTAGCAAGTGGTGTAATACTTCATGCACTGCAGCAATGCTATTCATCTTTTGAATATGATTATGTATATGCAGTAGAGTATATGCAGAAACATTATATTATATCATAGCAGCTCAGACACTCCACATATCTGCAGGCCCATTGACAAGGCAAACCAAGACCAATACAAGAACCAGGTTTGTTTCAAAGCAGACTGCTTGGTGTTTCTTCCTGCCCCCACATTCCCTCCCACCCCCTACTCCATCGTGCTGCTAGAGAAATAAGACTGGAAACCTACTAAACTATCTTGAATGGCAGCTTCCTATGAAAGAGGATTTTAAAAGGGCTGTTTTTTCAAGTTGCTATTTGCAAACCCTTGCTCCATATGCAGTAGGTGACTACCTAAAAGACATTGTGCTCTTGTCTGCTGTGAGAGCAATCTCACATAACCACTGAGGAGCAAAAGAACCTTTAAGTTACCCAAGAGGTGATAATTAGCTAAAGATCATAGAATGAGAGTTTGAGTGGCCTCAATGTACTCATAAACGTCAAAGGGTTACCTGTTAGTCAATTTTATTACAAACCCGGCTGGAATGCATTTCTGGGATAGAGGTCATGCCTCAGGCTCCTTGGGAACATTACATAGGACTGAAAAAGAGCATAGTACAACCAGCCAACCCAATCCAGTCAGGAGGACAAGTCTCTCCAGTTTGTGGAGGTGGCTCAGGATGCAGAGAAATCAGAAGAGCTGCAAATGTGTCTATAAATCTGAGGACCCGGCCACCATCTGGAGTGTTAGACTGGCCAAGTTAAATAGGCAGCCTGTGGATATCCATACCTGTGGTGTGACCTGCATACTTGCACAGACTGGGCACTTTCTGCAGGTCTATAACAGTCCCTGGCCGAAGGAGAAAGTGGTCACAAAATGGTCAATACCAGTGCTTCTAGCATTCATTCTTGGGAAGTTCAATTAGCTTATCCCCAGGACTACCAGCTGGTGCAATTTTGAATTAAGAAAAAGTAGGAAGAAAATATCTTAGTGAAATGTAGTAAGCTCGCTCAGCCTCTTCTACCACATCTCTTTCTGTTTTTCAAGTGGGACTCTGTAAATGGCTCTGGTTTTACACCTGCAAATATTTTGGGTTTTTTTTTACAGAGTTGGGGCTTACCTGGGTGTGAGCACTTGCATGGAGCTAACTTCAAAATTTGGATGGTTCAAATCTCTATCATCTGGGTAAGCTGCAATTACTGCTATTTACCCTTTATACATATACGGTAAACAGTCATCTTGCCCAGAGCATATCTAGCATACACTGTACTTACTGCATTTCTCAAATACCAGATTATATCTGGTATTAATCGTTAATCATTCTGCCTTGTGACCCAAAACTAGATTGTGATTTTGGTCACAACCCAGACTCAGATTTAGGATTTCAATGTGTTGGGGACATAGGCTTTGAATATCACACAGGGAAAATCCCTCACTAATGAATACCAGAAATTTAGAAGTCTGGCACATCCATCAGTCTTCTACAGTATGAGCTTTAAAATGAAAGAAATTGGTAGTAGGGACCTTCTTACCAATAAGGCATAATGCTAAGTTAAATGTTCACACAGATACTACTCCCGGTGTTGGGTGAAAGACATTTGGAGATAAAAGTACTACACTTGTAGAACTAAATCCATAGTCCCTGCTTAGCTTTTTTTCCATCAGAGTCCCTGATAAACTTCCCCTCTGTGAGCTCCTAGCATGGAATGCAGGATAGGACACTAAGGGCACAGCTACACATACTGATTTAAGGCACTTTAGCCCCATTTAGGCACATGACATGTGCACCCTTAATACACCTTTAAAATGGTGATTTTAGGCTATTCACGCCTAAATTTGATACCTGCAAAAGCGGGTATCAAATTTAGGTGTGAATAGCTAAAGCACATAAACGCACATGTAGATGCGTTAAGGCGCATTAACACTGTGTATGGACTGACATGAGACTAACTTTAGTCCCAAGTCAGTCCGCGCGCACGACGTGACTGTGCTTTAACACATGCATGTGTAGATGTGAGCCTAAATCGCCTTAACGCACATTAAGCTAATGCACATTAAATTTAGGCACATCTAAATGCATGTGTAGACACGCCCTTAGATCTGCAAACCCATCCTCCACTGTAGTCTTCTAGACCATTGGAAGATGAGCACAAAGTATGGAGGATGACACAAAGTAAAGAGCAACAAAAAAATTAAAGTTGTCTCTCCATCCTTCAGGTGGGAGACAAAACCAGGATCCCTCTTGTCTATGTTCCATGTGAGGAATGAAGAACCCACCTCTCAGCAGTCAAATGCACAGCACTCCCACCTCAGTGCAACAGAGTAAACCCAATGGCCATAACAAAGAAATAAGGCTAGGAGGAAAAATGGAGTATAACTTAGTCAAAACAACTGAAGACAGACGACCTGCTGGATAGATCTAATTTGTTGCAGAACAGGCATGAGGAGATGATAAATGTGAAAGCAGCTCCCTAATACACTGGAAGTACACTGCCATGTTGAAGGTCAGGGAAATTTACTTGTCAAGGGAAGATGAAGTGCACAAAAGAGCCAAGAAGCTTCACTTTCCTATGGCATAAGGGCAACACAATGCTCAAGGTTACTCACTGTTCCCCATCTCAAATTCCCTCTGGTTTGCTTTTGAGGGTTTGCAATAGATACCTGCCAAAGGTTCCTCTCTGAATCAGGGGGGATTCGTTCTTAATGATGTCAGAGTAGTCAACCCTGAGAAACGTCAAAAGAAGGCACCATTATCTTCATGATAAAGAATGTTAAAGAAAGGGAGTACAACACCAGGACCGTAACCCAACAGATGTCAGAAAACCACAATCACTTTGCATTCCCCTACTGATAAATGGGTTCATGTCCCACTTACGGGGGAGATACAGATACGAAAGGAATGAGAATGGAATAATGAAAGTCGGCGGGAAGAAAAAGTTCTACTTAACAATCAGTTTCGTGCTATGGAAACACAGTGGTCAAACAAGCTATAGTTCAACACAAAGTGTGGTGTTCAATGCAGGCACAACAAGAGACAGTTCTGAAGCTGTCCTGGAGTAACAGCTGCTGTAATAACACCTCATGGCTAGGTGACAGGGGAGCAGAAAATACTGGTTTGCATTCAACAAAGGTCTACCCCAAGTTGGCAGTACACAGATGAAACTTAAACCAGTGTAACATACACTCTTATGAATCAGAGGGAAGAGCCTGATGGTAATTTGCCTCTGGACTGGGGGAAGTTACAGCGATTCAGGGGTCTGTATTGTCCATCCACTGCTATTTAAAACAAAAGACAACCCATTGTTATAATGCTGGTTGCAAAGGTCTGAACGTTCTTTCTTCCCACTCCTATAAGATTCTCTGCTTGCACATTTTGCAGCGTATTGGCTCAAAAGAAAACTTGCAGCTCAGCTGCAGCATTAAGTATTTAATGACAACCTTGTCTTTCCCTGTTGTCCAGTATCCCAGCTGGGCTGTCAGAGACAGAGACATCAAGTGGCCTAGTCACACTGTGAAGTCAAGAACACAGCCCACAATGTACTTTATCATCCAAGTTCCTAATCTTCTGCCCTGACCACCCACCTAAGTGGCCTCTTCTCAGCCTCGCTAATCCAGGTCTTTATAAAATTTCAAATGGAAGAGTTAACGTGAGCTGAAGGAACCGACAATGAGGTTGTTCAAAGAGCCAAATTGAGTTAGAAACCAAAATGTTTCCTTTTACTGAGGTCACCCAGCAAGATCCATTTGAACAATGCAGGGAAGAACAAAACCCAAGGTTACAGTGAATTTAGTCGAGAATCATTAGCAGTGGCTAGAGGAATGCTGTTTGCTTATTACAAAAATGGATTTGTCCTGAAGCATTAGAAGCTTCTACTGTTACATTATTGTTTGAATAAATAATAAATAAATAATTTAAAAAAGAGACAACCCCCAGTCAGAACAGATCAAACATCTGTTTTGACTTGAGCTCGTGCATCTCTCCCTCCAATACATTTCTGGAAAGAGTCCCATTAATGGATCTGGATTCATCAATGATCTTTATCTAGCATGGACTTGGGTGCTGATATAGGCACAGCAGGCATTTGATGCACATCAACAAAATATATTGATCTGTAAATGAGAGTAGCTGCAACTAGGACACGAGGGGTGTTTCATTTGTAAAACAAACTCAATTAAGGTATCATCTGGAAAAGTGTCACCCTTATAATGTTAATGCTGCCTGCATTATAAATAAGGCTGAGCCCCCTTTTGAATTAAATAGCCACCAGATAAAGAGATCTGATCATTCTCTGGTCTGATTCACTGCAGCATGGCTGACTTTGTGTTTGCAAGCATAGGAACAATGAACATTTTCAGAGCTGAGGATCTGGCAGCATGATTACTGACTATCAAGTGTTGACATACATGGATGATGATGCAATAGCCGTGGAAGATTTTGCTGAGCTGAGAGCAAGGGTACGGAGGATGGGGAGGGGAAAAAGAGCAAATTAAGAAACCATACAACTTCTATAGAACAGCAGAAACAAAACACATGGTTTCACTGTTATAGAAAGACAAGACAAAACAGCTTAAAGCCTGCATTTGGTAGGGGCGATGATTGTAGTAGAGATCAGTATCAATACAGTATCAGTCATAGTGTTACCTAGGAGTTTTAAGAGTGAAGGAAGGACT
The DNA here is from genome assembly GCF_000455745.1 of Alligator sinensis. Taxonomy (NCBI): domain Eukaryota; kingdom Metazoa; phylum Chordata; order Crocodylia; family Alligatoridae; genus Alligator; species Alligator sinensis. The sequence goes on along the minus strand of NW_005841850.1, from coordinate 4,827,306 downwards.
GAATAGGTTTTGCACTTGTAGGGGCAAATTCTAACGCTCTTCTCTCCCACCATGCAGTAAATGCAACTCCCACCCATTTCAGCACCAGTTGCATTGACGTCCTCTGCAGAAGAACTTGGCCCTCAGAAATCTCCAGGAGATTCAATGCAGAGGCGGCTTCTCCCACACTTCAAATATGGAGATTCAGTGCATCACTCAGGGTGGGTAGGACATATTCCCACATGCTGAACCAGGCTAACTTACACAATGGAGCCAAATCATCGTGCAAGTCAGGTACCCAGGGCTAACACTGTTCTCATTCACTACAACCCACAGAGACCTTTAACCAACATTTCAAGCATAGGTGCTTAGCCACAACCAGCACTTGCCCAAACCAAGGAGCATTCCAGATGTTAAGTGCTTTGAAAGGCAGGCTATTTATGTCAATGCTCAGGTTTGAGAGCACCAGCTGGGCCAACCCCACCTCCATTACAGATCACAACATTTTCTCCAGAAAAACTCATCAAGAATACCTAGAGCAGCAGAGTGCAAGAGCTCTCTGCCCTGGCTCAACCAAACATGCAGCATCAAATCCAAGGCTTCAGCAGTGCCTAGGAATCTATCAGAGACCTATGCAGTAATGGTAGGTTCGCCTGGAGCACTGATGTACATATTGCACCTGAAGCAGCAGAGATAGCAACTTGCTATCTATCCAACCATTACAAACATGCCTTGAGCTCATCTGCTCTTTCCACCCCTTCTCAAGGCTCACCAGTCCTTTCAGACCTTGACTAGAGCTCTTCCCAGCTCAGGCTTACCCCCCAAATTATACTTGCCCCCTGCACTGCTCACAATTTAAATCTCCACCAGCAACAGCAAACACCTCCTCTCTCCTGCCATCAAATCACCAAAAAGCTTCTTTTATCTACTCTGATTGATCAAATGACTGCAATCTGATATTCCCCCTCTTCCAGACACTGCAGGTCCCCAAATTCTTCAAAGAACTACACCTCCCAACATGCCTGCTCTTTAAAGGGCAGAGTGTTAGAAATGGCTGGCTGCCCCAGATCCCTTATACAAAACAAACCACATGATTATAGTTTTAAATTTTGGTAATTCAATGGCTCAGCTCCCTTTAGAAGCAAGGGTCTTACCTAATATTTTAAAATGTGATAGAAACGAAATTGCACAGACCCTCCGGGTCATCCACAGGAGGTCTAGCGTGCAACTCAGAGTGCTTCCCCAATTGGTCCAGCGTGGACTCACAAACAGTGAACCCACAGAAGGTCCAAAATGTAGCTCATGCAGGACTCTTCCCCAGAAGGCCTACAGAGCAGTACACATATATGCATACCCTGAATGGATTACAAGAAAGTCCCTTATATCACACACACAGCATATCCCCAGGCCGAGCAGTGTACAACATTGGCGTAGAGAAGCCTGGAGTGCAGTTTTTGCCCAACGCATACCCAGTGCATTCTCTGAGAGTCGAGTGTGCGACACCACCACTCCTGTGCAGGCAGCCAGGCTGGTGTCCCTGCATGACCATTCATAGCATGACTCCATGACTCTTCCTGATACTATCACCATGGCTACCTACACAGCAGTGCTATTCCATCCTTTCCTGGGGAAGAGCATTAACTCGTGATGCATGAATACAGAATAGCGAGGGTGAAGGTAACCGCAGGCACAAGAGCTAATCCTGACTCCTCCCATTTGCTATCTGCCCACGCTTTGATTAAGCCGTTGAAGTGGTCTCCTGCACTGTTGCCTTTAAGTGCGTCTTCTTTGGGGCGAAGGCCAAATTGGCCTTTTTAACCCATGCTGGCACATGTATAGTCCCTCTTCTTAGTCAGTTGTAATCTACTAGATCCAGCCTCACTCTATGCCATAACCACTGGAGCATGCAGCCCAGAGAAATCCTGTTCAGGATCAGGATTAGACATAGGCAGCATGCAGGGTTCCAGTTCAAGGCCAAATCAGAGCTACTGTTCGAGTTTGTATTGGGTTACACCTAGATCTCATAAGCGGTGCTCACAAAATTTCAGATGATGGTGCCAAAAATGTTATGAGATCAGCTCTTCTCAGTAGCTTTCCACCATTTTTTTGCAAGACTACTCAAAACCCTGCATCAGAGCTTAGCCCTCTCTGGATAAGGATCCAACTTGAATCAGTTATAGGGCACAAGCTTGGATCCATTCACCTTCACAAAACTGGAAGAAGTCCAGATTTGTGGTCCTGCTTTTGGCCCATCTCTAGCTTTTACACAATGTGTCTCCTCCCCATCTTACTCTTGGAGTCGCATTCCTCTTTCCACCACAGCCAGTAGTAATAAACATGCTGACTTCAGGTGCAGAATAGGCAACGGCAGCAGCTGGACCCTCTTAAAAAACAAAACAAAATACAGCTTCCCGTTTACATGCAAAGAGATTTAGCAATAAAGAACAAACAAAGAGAGATGAAGCAAATAGCTCAGGTGGAAGCAAAGCATCTTTATTCATATGGTTACCATAAGCTACCCTTTTAGAGGAGTCGACTGTAAAGGGAAGAAAAAAATATTTGTTAAATCTGCTACATGCAAAGCCTGAGTTATGCTGTCTGGATCCCACTTCTTGCTGAGTCTGAATTTAGACTCACTGGCTGGTTTCCACTCCCGAATAGACTGTGCCATGTGGACAGATACGATGTCCCTTGCGATACTATAGCAAGGGTCTTAAATAAAACAGGCAGTACCTGGAATGCACAAAAATGAGAATACGAGACAAAACCTGGCAGGATTCATCTCATCTCCTTGTCACACACAGGACTCCAACGACGCGCTCTCCCATCTCTTATCAGTGCTGTGGTCTAGCTCATAAACTAGGTTTACCACTTGTACTGAGCTCACAGAGATAAGAATAACAACAAGAAATACTGTGCACTGTATATGCCTTAGAAGGAGACATTATGCTGTCTTCCCAGTCAGGGATAAGCCAAGCACAAAGGGAAGGGGGGGGGGTTCCCTGAAACCAATGTGCCAGGGTAATAAAAGCACTCGTTGAAAAAGATCTTTTCCAACACTGAATCTGTGCAAACACAAAGCACTTTGAGATGCAGGTCACCAGCTGAGGTGCCTTTCTGGGAGGCAGAACAGACCCCTTCCACTATTTTAGTATCGAGCCATAAAAGCGAGCCCCAACAACCGAGAATTCCCCAGTGACAAATCCCAGCCAAGCGCTGAAGGGACCTTAGGAAGTTGCCTCCTTTGAATTTTCAAAAATTCAACATATACCTTGGAATCAATCACCTTTCCAAGGAATTGTCTCACACGACTGCAGTGGATAGAGAGATCACACATTTATATCGGCAAGGGGATTGCTCTTGCTGTCCACATCCATCCAGCATAGAAAAACCTGACTGCTCAAAGTAGTCATTACATATTTAACACCGCCACGCAAATGGATTTTTGTAAAGTGTGGAAACAATGGCTCTCCCAGACATGCCTTCATTTACATTCATGCAAATACACAGTACAGAAACCAAGAGAATTAGGTACTTTCTGCAGCATGTATACACATTTTCTATTCAAGAGCTCCCGTGTGTACATTTTCTATTTCGCATAGGGATCCCCACATGCTCTTCAAATCCTGCTATATATTGTAACTACGGTTCAGATTTAGCAAGACTCAAATGGTATCTTACCTTGATATCCTTGCTGCTTTCTCTATGCAAAATACACACTTACTGTAAACATCAATGCGAGGGAAATGCAGAGAAATGCAATTTCTTCAGCCACACAGTTCTCCTGAAGTGGAGCTGCAGCTATTGCATTGTTGATTTTAGTAGATTATGTGTGTCTGGCTTTGCTAACCTGCTGTTTTAATGCTCCACGGGCTTTGGCAAGATACCAATGATATTCATGACCACAAGAGGGCTTTAACAGCTCTCATATACTGTATCACACAGCAATCCTTCTGTGTTCCTTAAAAGAAACAAAGAATTGTTTTTAAGTGTTTTGACTGCATCACAGCCACAGTTGCTGGATGTAAAAAATACATCTATCTGTGCATCACTCCCCTACACGTCCATGTGAGCTCACAATATGCAATGCTAAAATAGGAACAGGGCATTTTTAAATAGGGCAGCATGCTGGAAATCTGGGACTGCTGTTAGAGGTGATGAGGGGAGAAATAGGGAAACCATAAGCATTGAGTTATTGGGCTGGTTGGTGCGATTTGGTGCAACTCCAGTGACAGTAATGGAGCGATGTAGGTTGACAAGAGCTAAGGTTTCAGCTCGCTGACTCTTTCTGTTCTCCAATAAAGGATCCAGCATTTTGTTTGAAATCTGATTAAATTTTGAAACCAGACTCTCATCTCACACATATGCCCTTTAGTGGATGTGGCTTTATGATTGAAATTAAGAGATAGAAACAGATCGTGACCAGATTCCAAATAAGAGCTTTTAGGACCAAGGTCTGGTCCCACTGGAATCGCAGGCAAACGACACCAAGAGGGACAAGACTTGGCCTATGCTTCCTGATCACAGTATTTTTAATGCAGCAGTATCCCCTGCCTTAGCTGGCAGAATCAGGCTGGGAAAGCTGGGCTAATGATTTTTCACACCAACCCAGTGTTAAGCCTGGTGCATTCACATATTGCACCAATGTCATTAAAACTGGCTTCTAAAAGGATTGGGTTGAATTAGCGCACGTCCTTTGCGTGGCTGCTCTCAAACCAGCAATAGGAGTAGCGAATACCAAAGTAGCTCAATTCAGTTACCAAAGCTACACTAATTTACATCTGCTGAGAATCTGGCCTCTTGGGCATTATTAAGCCCTACCCTCTAGCAGATGGATGTCTAGCTAGAAAACCTTCTGGTACTTTTTGGAGTGTATGAGCAGCGTGTATTTGGCTTGGAGCTATCTGTTTGTTTATACTCCATTTATCACCACAGTTAAAGAGCATCTTGCAAGTTGCTTCTTAAATGTTAAGTGCCTAATACCTTAATTTTCTCTTAAGCTCTGTGCACATTACAGTGTTTCCACACTAGTACCAGGCTGTTGAGTGCAGTTCCTTGACTTGCCCCAGTGCAAAACTTGTGCGAACAAAATAAAATGCCAACATGCACCCCGTGAATTGTGCAGCATTCTTCCTGGCCAGAGTCTGAAAGCCTAATAGTCACTGAGCTTATGTTCAATCACAAATTACCCTAGAAATCATGTCTTCTAAGACAGTGGTTTCCAAACAGGGCGTTGTGACCTCAGATGGGGTCATTGTATCACAGAGAAGTAGGGCTGGAAGGGACCTCCAGAGGTCATCTAGCCTGAGACATGATCATCCCTGTCCAAAATATCATATACAATCCATAATCTAAACTTTACATAAGACTACCAGCAATCCTCACAAGGGAAGCAGGGAAACCACAGCAGCCAACGTCCTGCTTCTATGAAATGTTGTCAATATATACTCAAGATCCCAGGTAGAGGGCCTTGCCCTCTGCCACAGAGGAAAGCAAAAAAAACCCCATAGTCCATACCAATCTGACCATGGGGTAAAACTCCTTCCTGACCCCAAATATGGCCATCAGACTGACCCTGAGGAGAGGGGCATGACCTTCTAGCAGGGAACCTCCAGCAAGAGCACTGGCACATCCCAGTCACCATCCCCAGCCTTGGCTGTAACTAAAACCCTCTGAGGAGGGCTTCAAAACACAGTGACATACAGCAGAAAATGGGAGGGGAGGGTGGGGGCAACCAGCAAGGCCCAGATGCAAGGGAAATACCCACAGCTGAACACAGGCATAGCTATATCCCTTACCTAGATCATCTCTTACCAAAGGCCGTCCAACCTCTTCTTGAACTCCTCCAGTGATGGAGAGTCCACAACATCCCTGGGCAGTTTTTTGCACTGCCATCCTGTTCTGACAGTGAAGACTTTTTTTTCCAAATATCCAGTCTAAACTTACTTTGCTGCTACTTCAGGCCAATGGTCTGCATCCTTCTCTCTGCAGCAAGAGAAAAAAGGTGCTTTCCCTCTTCTTTATGGCAGCCCTTCAAGCACCTTTTTGCTCTTGCTCCAAGTATTTGAAGACTGCTATCATATCCCCTCTTAAGCAACTTTTCCACATGCTGAACATATCGAGCTCCTTCAGCTCCTCCTAGTAGGACTTGCCTTCCAAGTCCTTGATTATCTTTGGTGCCCAACCCTCGACCCTTCCTTCTCCACATCCTTTTTAAAATGTGGAGCCCAGAACTGCACACAGTACTCCAGGATCAGGGCACTTAGAAGTATGCTTTGAGCCCATGAACTATTCCTCTTGAAGAGTCAGGCTCGCACAGGCAGAGGGGTTGCAAGCTGACTGGAAATGGGGCCAACACCTGAAAGTGGTGTCACATACCCAAAAAGAAGGGATCCACTATTCTCCAGACACAATTTAATAAGATATATCAGCAGATCCCAAAGGAAAGGACCTGAGTTCTACAACTGAGATCAATGGGTAAGATTTCAAAAGGCCTAAGTGATTAAGGAGCAAATGTCCAAAGCAACCAACCATTTGGGATTTTCCAGGACAGCTGTGAAATTCAGGGCTGTGTCCTGGTGCCCCAAGGAATCTCTGGAATGGGATTTTTGTCCTCAGTTTGAAAACCTAGTCCCAGAGAAGGGCTGTACAGCATCAAGGCAGTGCAAACTGTCCAAATGCATGAGGCGCCAAGCTGACCAGGAGCCCATTGCACTGGCAATGCTGAAACTAACTGCTACAATTAGTATCGTGGCCTAATAAAGGACTGGAGCCAATCCTGAACTTTTGCACAGAGCCCCAAAGAAGTAAACCCAGCCCTGGTCCTGGTGTATTTGCTGCAAGGACACAGCACAATGCTGCCTGGTGCCATGGAAATGTGGCTGTAATGCTTCTAGGTTATGAGTGAGGCGTGCTTTCCAGGCCTCCGGAAAGTAAAGTCCCAGATTCTGCTCCCTGAAAGTTGGCCACATTATCCAAGTCCCATTTCTGGAAGTGATTCAGGTACTTGGTACTCCAAGTTGCACTGAAAGCCACTGGGACTTTGGCTACTAACCCGCTGAGGGACTTCTAAAATTTTTACCATAAGCGCACATCAACCTGGAAAAGAAATGGGAGGGACATCCTAACTGGCAAACCCAAAGCCATGCTCGAGGCCTGGAGTTCTGGCAGGCTTAAGAGCCATGACGTGGGTATGTCCTTGCCACTTCATTTCTGAATTTCATGTATGAACAACAGAAGCATGACCCAACATGCTGCCAGCACGGCGCACGTATAATCTGTGTGCACTAGACAGAAGTCTTCATATCTCACTTCCAGTTCCTGGGTCCAAAGCAGAGGTGAATTTGACCCTTCTCTTGTGCATGCAATATATTGCCAAGCCTATATAAATGAAACGGTGGATTGAATTAATAGCCTCAACACTTTACAGCCATGGAATAGATCTGCATATGAACATAAAACATTTCAGACTATATTATCACATGGCAACTACCACAACGTCATCAACCGTGTCTGCAGTTTTATTTTTATTGCCTTCCTATTCATTATCCATCTCCACACAAAGGCACAGCATGGCTGGAGATTATTGCATGCAAAGCTAGAGTCAGCAGAAGTTACAGAAACAAAGATTAGCTAGGGAAGGAAAGTAATGATTTGACAATGTTTTCAAAAAAATACCAACCTGAGTTTATGCAGCGCTGGATTAAAGTACACCTGGAAAGGCCCTTCAAACAAGCAGCAAATGGAAACTCTGAGTGTATCTGAAAATGAAAGGTCTGGAAAGCCAAGCTTAATCTTAGCCTGGCTGGAAAGGTAAGGAGAATTGCTTCTAAATCTTCATATATATATTTCTAGTTACTCTTCGCTACGTGAGAGTCTGATTCTCCACAGCCATGCACCTTGGGATATATACGCTTGTGAAAACAGGCCTAAAGAGATACAAGAATTTAGTAGCCCCAGCGCTACTCTTGTGATGCTCATGCAATCACTTGATGCCACCAGCTTGGACTTTAGCGAAAACAGCAAATATGGCTCATGAACATATCACAAGTGGCAAACACTATACATGCAACCGATACCAGCAAAGAAAGACAGTGGGAACATCTACACGTGCAATTAGTGCTATATGGTTTTATTGCGCTGTAACTTACTGCACAGCAAACCCACCATGGCCAGGCATCTACACATGTGGCCATTTGGGAGCAGATTTGCACCTCATGGCAGCAGCCTGCTCCTGGCCTACTCTGGCCCTGTGCTGCAGCAGCCAGCCACTGGCTGGAGGCTCCAGACACCACTGCCAGGGACCCTCTTTAAAAGCAAGCCCTACACGGTGCTCCCTGGTCACCTATGTTTCTGGCCTGGAGCAGTGTGCTGGCACAGCCCCCTGCAACTCTGTCACCAGAGCCTGTGCCCACCGCATCATGGCTGCTCCACCCCTGGGCCCTGGGACTGATGACCCTTGCCTCAGGTTCGTGCTTGCCGTGATTCACTACCATGGTGACCACCACCTAACCCAGATCAGTCTCAGCCCTGTGCCCTGGTGCTGTGTGACTGCATGGCCAGGTGCATCTGAGCCCCCCTGCCACCACGCTGATGCTGCCCAGCCCCGGGCTGTTGCCCAGACCCCAGCAAGGATGCCAATAATGCACACGTGAATGCCACGACCGATGCCATCCATGAGCTCCTGGGGCTGCAACCACCACCTGTGGGCCCACCCAGCCAGCCAGGACTGGTGGCTGCACGTCATCCAGAGCACTTGGGATGATGAGCAGAGGCTGGGGTCCTTTTGGATGACCCAGGCCACCTTCTAGGAGCTCCTTGATCAACTCCACCTGCACCTGAAGTGGCAAGCCACCACCATGCGGCTTCCCCTCCCCGTGGAGATCTGGGTAGCCATCGCCCTGCTCAAGCTGGCCATGCCTGCCAGCCTGTGCTACATCAGCCACCTCTTCAGTGTGGGCAAGGCGATCACTGAGGAGGCTGTCCTGGAGGTCAACAGCACCCTTCAGGATGTGCTGGGGCAAACCATGCTCTGGGTCCATGACCCCCTGGAGGTGGTGGAGGGGTTGCATGCCCTGGGCTTGCCCCCAGGCATCAGGTCCCTGGACAGGACCCACACCCCCATCACCTGCCCATCCCACAGCAACTGTCCCTACTATAGCCAGTGGGGCTTCACTCCATCATGCTGTAGGCTGTTGTCAACCACTGAGGCGCATCCAACAACATGAGCACCAGCTGGGCTGGCAGCACCCACAATACCTGCATGTCCTGAAACTCTGCTCTGCCAGCCCTTGTGGAGAGCAGACACTTCATGCCATCGGTGCTGGACCTCCAGCTGGGAGGTCTCCAGTCTCGCACCTCCTCATTGGGGACCCCACCTACCCACTCCTCCCCCAGCTAAGGCGGCCCTACACTGGCCAGCTGGACCCCCGCCAGGCACATTTCAACCAGTGTGTAGGCCATTTCTGCATGCTGGTAGAGTGCACTTTTGGGTGTCTGAAGAGATGTTGGTGCACCCTCACCCTCCACCTCAAGGTTGTTAAGGCCAGCATCCGCCAAAGTCATCATTGCAGCCTATGTGCTCCATAACATCTGCGAGGCCCGGGGGAGCTCTTCTGTGAGGCATGGGTGGAGGAGGCACAGCAAGAGGAGGATGCCTGGCACTGGGAGCACCAGCTGTGATGGCAGTAACAGCAATGGGCCCTCTCCAACCGAGGCCCCAGCTGAGCTACACACCCAGCAGTGAGGGCCAGGGCACTGAGTGCAAGAGATGCTGGTGGACCACCTGCTCCTGCACTACCCACTGTAGGCCACCTGGATGGCTGGCCACAGACCCCAGCCTCACTGCACACCCCCAGCACCATGCTCACTGTGGACAGTGTTCTGTAAAGCACTTTATTCCCCTTCACAAACACAGATCCCTTCCCCCCCACACAGCCCCTCCCCACTCGCCCCCAACCCACAGAGCCCCACCACCAACCACCCCACCTACCACCAATAAAGCACCCTCTTCTCCATGCAGACCATGCACAGTGCTCTGTGTGCCCTCCCAGGGAGGGGGACAGTGGGGTGGGAGCACCTATGGTGGAGCCCAGGGATAGGTGCCCAGCACCCCAGCCTCTGGCTGCACCATTGCAGGTACGCATGCTGCAGCGTGGCCAGCAGGCAGGGGGCTCACCTGGGGGTGAGGTTGGCCACTTGCTCTGCCAGCATGGTTGGCTCCCTCTCCTGCAGCCAGCAAGCACCCAGGGCCAGCAGGACTCGTGCATGGTGCTGATCCCACTGCAGGACCAGTTACATCCCCAGAAGATGGTATATGGCATCGGGGATGGTGCCAGCGCGGCTCCCTTGCCGGTGCTCAGGGGCTGCAGGTGAGTCCGAGCCTGGGCAGGTGTTTGCAGCACACACACAGCTCAGGAGCACGGCATGGGACAGGCAGGCAGGCAGTGGGGCTGGGCTGGGGCCAGTGCTGGGGTCCAGGCAGAGTGCTGCAGCTGGCCCAGGGCCACTGCTGCAGACTCTGGGGGCCACAGGCAGGCAGCAGGCAGCACAGGCCCCCAGGGTCATTGCAGAATTTTGCAGATGCAACCCAGCTCGAGTATGCAAAGAACCACCTCAGCCCTGGGGCTGGAGAAGCTCCAAGCCCTGTGGCCCTGGAGCTAGGCCGAGGATGGACCCCTGGTGGTAGAGCTGACCGGGAGCAAATTTGCTCTTGGTTGGTGCCTACGTGTGCGCTAGTTACTACGGCATAGTAAACTAATGTACCTAATGTAGACTACCTAAAGTAGACTAATGTGCTGTGCAGTAAGTGCATGCACGTGTAGACAGTGACACTTTACCACTCAGTCAGTCAACTACGCAGTAAAGCATCTCATGTAGATGTTCCCAGTAGGCCTGATTCTGGTCCTGAGCCAGCTTCACCTAGGGAAGCCCCAGTGTCTTAAGCAGAGACACTCCTAATTCACATTCCTCTGAGAGTAGAATTACGTCCAATCTGACTACAATGAAACTTGCACAAGAAACCAATTTTATTGGGCAGCGGTCTATTTTAAGAGCTCACTGTAGGATCCCCAATTCCTTTATTACAATCCTGTTCAAACTTCATGATATTCCAATAAGCACTAGTGTTTGCTGATTTTTGAGTGGCCACTTAAATTGGGATTACCTGAATTTGGCTTTCATGCTTCATAGGCTACGATGTATGAATGCAATGTATTTTGTCCCGTTTATTCCCCTTGTCAGTCCAATCTTAGGTGCAAAATATAGAGTGAGATTATTTTGAAGACCTGTCTGTCCAAACAAAATAACACAAATACACACTGTGCATGAAATGCAAACATGGGGAGTTTGCCGGCTCTAATTGCTTTTGAAAGCCTCCTGGGCTCATAGAAGTTTTACATAAGCAAAATGAGATGTGATATATTGATTTCATTTCCATTAGCTTATTTTCAGATACCGTGGGCACCATCTTAACTCTGGAGACTGCATTGTTCTACCAACGCCACACACAGAGACGCAGTGCATTACACTGAATGAGTCGAGTATGATGCAATTCCTAGGAGAACTGCATCTAGATTCAATGGGCCAGATCCTCAGGCAATATAAATGCATGCAGATCCACCACAATCAATGGAGTGGTACCCATTTACACCTGCTATGGATGTAACCTGCTATTTCCAAAAAAAGAACACTATATTTGTGGAAGCAGGAGAATTTGACATTTCTATACCCGATTGCATGAAATCCATATGCACGAATATGTATGTTCTTGTTACAATACAGCCCAGCTTCCTTTTCCTTGAATACCCCTTAAGGAAATATAGATGGACATGCACAATATAACTACTATTAATCCTTCCACCAAACTGCACACTCCCTTGTTTCATACTCTCTGTGTCAGCTATCACTATGCAGAGAAAGGAATGGTAAAAAGACAGAGGTCCTGGTTCTATTAATGCGATAAATGAGCAGCGTGGCAGCCTGAAGCTCCTTATAACACCTTGGGATCATGGAGTCACTTAAGGCACTAAAGTATTTTTTAATTGAGGCCCAGTGAACATCACACTGTGACCAACAATGCCATTATGCAGAAGTGCCATTGTGCAAAGGTGGGTTGATCTAAATGCTCTTTGTGATGGCTTTTTCCATCACAGAAAAAGTCGAGTCCTGTCGGGACTCTATGGTGTCTAGAAATTGCAGGGACTTGCTGCGAAGGGAGATTAAAAACTTCCAAAGTGAATCTAAGAACTGGCCATTACCTTGTCACAGCAAACCTATCCCGTCACTTAGATCATTCAGAATGACATAATCTGCACCCTTATCAGAAAGCATATTGTGCGCTCCACAAAAAGGGAGATTGACAGGAATCACTGAAATAAAAATCAGCAAATTGAAAGATGGATTCTCTAGGATGGGGGCTACAGCCTTCTCTGTTCACTTCCCCTGTGGCTAGGAGAAAAGGTAAAAAGATCTCATTGGACCTGTAGCAGTGATCACCACCCACAAAAATACTTTGACCCCATGTATCGACTGCAATGAGGTAATGTCACAAGAGGAAGAGTCATTTAGGGTGAAGTTTCCACACTAAGTAAATAGCCCTGGGCCCAAGCCATAGGTTTGCAATCCAGCTCACAACATCCCCATAACTCAGAGTGGTCTGATGCCAGCTTTTGGCTCAGTTCCACTGCTGTTTCATTTGTCACCAATGACTAACTCTTACTCTGACAAACGGACCACATTATTTCCCGCTTTGTGCCACTATCCTGTGCCTTATTCCTATTCACTTGTTTTCCCTATGATGTTATACTTCAAGGAGGAAAAGAGGGCGGCCAAAAGAAACCAACTGGACAATGCACCAGAAAATAAGCCTATCCTTAACAAAGCTACACAAGTGTCTGAGATAGGGACTTATTGGATCTTTTTCATTTCTGAATTTTAGCCTTCCAAAGCAGGATCTGCTATCATTGGCTTCCAAGGCATTTTACACAGCATCACCCTTTGCACAAACTCAGACAAAACTCCTGCATTACATTACACACAAAAGGTCTCAGTTCAATAATGAATGAGGAGTTTTTGCAAAGAGTAACTCATTTCTCTTGTACCTTGTCTCACCCATCAGCCAGCTTCAAAGCTATTCTAAATGAATGGGGTCACAAGTGAATCACTTGGGGGGTTTATCAGACAGAATCCTAATTTGGAAAGTGAACACATCCCTCGTTGTGGTTGTCCACCATGGAGGAGGAGAACACATGCAACACCCTGTGAATTGGGTTGATGTCTAAACTACAGTTATAAGAAGCATGACGTGACTTCTTTCCCATTATACAAATCCAAATGACTATCCTGCTTATGCATCTACATATACGGCCCCTTCCGTCAGCAATTCTGTCTGCTCCAAAATGTGATCCCATCAAACCTTCTGGAGCCACAACCCATAGGCTGAGAACTGCATCCTTTATACAGCCGACTCCTCATTCACATCCCGAAAGGAGGAATACACCAAACAAAGCCAACTTTGTATGTGAATGAGTCAGTCTTTTAGACAATTCTCACTGTAATCAAACAACATGCAATATACGTACAAGGCTTTTGTAGTACCGAGGCCCGCAGAGGATTGGACCTATACCAGCTCATAGAGGGTAAATGCGGCACCAGCAGGATGACAGTCTGGTTTCCCAGACACCTCACCCTGTGCCCTAATGCCTAGCGCACTGCCTCAGAAGAATCAATCATCTCCCAAGGCAGACATGAAGACAAAATATGCTCTGTCACCGTGGGTGCAATTAGACATAGACACGTAGCAGTGCATTAATAAACAGACCGGCAAGGAGCAAAAATAAACAGTGAGTCAGTTCCTCATAAGAAATACTACAAGCAGGAAATTAAAAGACCAGCGTCACTGCATGCATGATATAACGTGCTACTTTGCAGTAAGGTTTGAACTGGGGTAGAAAAGTTTGGCTACAATATACCAACAGTTGCTCGCAACCTACCTTCTTACACCCCAGAGCTTCAGCTTTCAGCTAATAAAAGTACATCTCTAGCTGCCACCGCTACAAAGAAAACTGTGAAAAAATGATGCAACGACAAATGCCTGAGTATGCGCACAGCCTGAGACAATAGCGCTGAGGGGAAGAGTACCCCATTAATGTCGCAGGGTGCTATGTCAGATGCCAATAACATTGGAAAGAACAACGTTCGTTATTGCATTGCTCAATGAGACAGGTAAGAAGGAAGAGAAAATATGGTATTATAAAGAGCTACACAATGGGTGCATCTACACATGAATATTAATGCAACACAAACTCTGGCGCAGTTCATGCCAGAGCTTATTGCTCCCAGGTGCAGTGTTTACACATGCACCTGGAACTGCAGCATGTTGATCTGGGGCAGCCTCCCAGCTTGGGGCTGCTCCGACCCTGCTAACGTGCTGCAGAGGGGCTGTCTGGGGTGCGAGGGTGCTCCAGTGTGGGGTTAGACAGCAGGCAGCCCCGCGCTGAAGCATGCTCATGCCCCAGCCAGCCCCATCAGCGTCTACACTTGTGCTGCAGTAAAGTAACTCCACTGTCTGATAGTACTTGTATCTGGCAGTACTAACCTACAGCGGAGTTAATTAGTTTACTCCAGCCTAATAGTGCTGCATGTGTATACTGGTGACACATTACTGCAGAGATAGCTAGGCAACTCCGCAGTAGGTGTCTGCTGTAGATGTGCCCAATGTAATCCAAATGATGGCTTTTTACTATAGGGAGACCTGGACGAAACCTATGCTTATATTTATCCCTGTGAAAAAGTTGACGAGCAGAAAACACCTACACGGGGTTTGGACCCCACCCCAGAAAACACAGAATCCAGAGTGTCCATGGTCAGACAGACCATCTGGACAATCCCAAGGGCAGCATTTCATGCTGGCTTCTTGAGAGAGAGGAGCTTATTTTGGGGATGGAGCCTGGAAGAAGACTACTGATTTTTATTCGGATTTGACCTTGGCTTTGAAGGCATCGACTTTTGCACTCTCTACTGTCTCTCATTAAGTGCTGCCTGTATGTAATGCCCCACATCTTACAGGACAACTCATTTCACTTTCAAAAATGGTTTGTCCTGTGATGCATGCAGCCACTCCATTTGGTCACTGAAATTCTACATATTTTATTAGATTTTCCAGATAACTTCCCAACCCACCAGGAAATCAAGTCAACCCAGCGGAATTAAGTCTAACAGTACTTAACATTAATTATGGATTATGTTTCTTGTACTTAAATTCTGCATTGGGCACGGTAACAATGCATCAATAGCAAAACTAATGCAAGCGGGGGTAGCAATTTGCAAAGATTAGTTAAAATTAACAAACAGCTCCATAATTTAAATACAAAAAAAGACACAATTCAACAACTGCAGGATCATATGGAGGATAATCCAAGCCAGGGCCATGATTTGCAAAAATTAACAAACAACTCAGTAATTTAAATTTTAAAAAAAAGACCCTCTTTGCCAATTGCAAGATCATATGGGGGCAATTACAAGGCCCTTTTGAATGGTGCCTTGCTGAGAAATCACCATTTGAAGGAAACAGTTGTCAGCCACATGACATGTATTTCAATTCATGTCTGATCATAAAAAACAACAAGGGAAACAAGATTTATAGCATACAGAAAACCAGATATGCTACAGCAGCCTCCTTGTGGCTAGAACTAAGGACAGAATTTTCTGAGCGCGCCCAGGGTGATGGGTATTGATTTGAAAATCTGCCCTTTATTTAGCTGTATGAATGGGAGCTGAGCTCTTTGGAAAATCATGGGCATCGGGCATTTTGTAGGAGAGATATTCACCAGCACAAAGGGTGGTTAGGCCACAAAGTCAGTGAAATTTGGGGCGCTACGGGTGCAGACACACAGGACGTTAACTTTGGGGTATTTATGTTACACTGAGATAAAAGTGTGAGTCATTTAACCTCTCTATGCTCAGTTCCCCCTCTCTAAAATGGGGATGCACACACTTCGCTACCTCACAGGGTTGCGAACATAAATATATTAAAGACTGTCACATGCTTGGATGTTACGCTGATGATACGGTACACAAGTGCCTAGGGAGAGAATCTACCCATCTCTCTTAAGACACAACACAGTCCATTTATCCTCGCATCGTGTTAGAGGCAGAGGGAGCTGTGAAGGGGAGGAATGCTATCACGATGTTCCACTGGGACATAATGAGAAACTACTGAGGACCGGGGCTGTTCCTCAATCCTTGATCCCAACAAGTCTTTTGCTGCAGAATAGCTGGGGCTGCACTGAAGAGTGAAGCCATCCCGTGGCACCTTGTCTCCTCCTATTCTGCATTGGCCTTTGCTCCCTCTACCTAGATAAGCCCCATATATTTGGATATCGGGAGCTAGGTACCCCATTTCCATGGGATCCGAAACACTGGGCTCCTTTAAATCCAAGGAGAAACCTAGAACCCCTGGTACTTATTAAAATCATTCTACCTGTAGCAACAGTTCTCTCCTCTCCCAGTACAAAAGTGTTTCTCTGTTTGTCCCTCCAGCTGGGGTATGTACCCTCTTCCT
>NW_005841850.1:4769334-4810735 GCF_000455745.1 Alligator sinensis | reverse complement strand
TTCCCTACCTTCACTATGGTACGTGGGACTGCAAGTAGGCAAGTGCTTCACAACTCTTAAGGGCATTTGTAGAAAAACTGCTTCTGAAATAAAGAAGTAAAAGCTTTTAGCCATGCCTCTATCCAGAGATGTTTATGCAAGGCAAGAAAATAGTTCCTGAGTGATGTGTTACTTGAGGCCCAGGGGGCTTTTATGTTAATTGACATTTTATCACAAAACACTCCATTTAAAATGACAGCAATAAATCTGCATCAGGAAAGTGAGCCACAACATCCATCAGAGGAGTGGCTTGGTGGTATGTTTACAGTGAGCTTTGAAGGAAAGAATTTAAGCACCAACCGAAATCTCAGTATTGAAAGAAATATTCTCCCAATATTTCATTTATGCTCACCAGCTCCGTAGGTGAGCCATGCAGCTTGCTACTTCCATTTCAGCTTTTAATATATGCTCCAAATATATGAACATTAAGAACCAGGTCAGATGGTTCTTCAGCTCATGAAAGTCTTAAGAAATAATACGTGTCATTGTTCTTTATACCAAACGTCTGGCTTTTGAAATTTTAGGGCCCTCTCAGCAAACATTAGGAATAGAAGCTTACCTTTTGCAAAAAAATGAAAGTAGAGATGCTCACATAATTCACATGACTCCAGGAGCTGGGACTTTATGAAACAAATCAAATATCATGAGTCTGACAGCAAGATCGTGAAAGGTGCCAATATTTTACCTGTGTGTATGCGGTAGGGCTGGCTGAGATACTCACTGGGTACATCTACATGTGAAATTACTGTGACGCAATAAACCCCAGAGCAGTTTGAGCCAGAGTCAGCTGCTCTTGGGTGCAGCATCTACACATGCACCTGGGATAGCAGCAGTTTGAGCCAGGGCAGAATAGCCCCAGGCTGGCACCAGGCTCAGCCCTGGGCTCTGGGTGGTGACATTGGGCAGCAGAGGAGCTAGCTGGGGCACGACAGTGCTAGAGCATAGAGCCGTGTGGCAGGCAGTTCCCACACTTTAGCACCCTTGTGCCTCAGCCAACCTCTGTCACCATGCACACATGCATTTCATTGTACTTAATTACTCTGCCATAAGACAGCACTTTTGGGGACAGTACTATCTTACAGTGGAGTTAATTAATTTACTGTGCCCTAATATCAGAGCATGTGCAGACAGTGATGCTTTACTGGGGAGCTAATCAGCCTCTGCGAAGTGCACGTGTAGATGTACCCACTGCATACAAAAAAGGCTTAAGTGGCAGAGGAGCATAAATCTCCTTTCAGTAGAGCATGAATTTAGATGCTTTCAAAAATCCCATTCATAATGAATAGCAGTATGTTAGTATGTCTGCATTGACTTCAACACCAACAGACTTCATTAGAGCGGGGTGTCATTTTGTCCTCTTTTGTTGTGACAGACTGAGAATTTAAATATGGATTTTTAAAGAAGCCTACGGGGTGCCTAAGTCTTTTAGGCTCCTTTGAAAATTCAAGCCTGAGTCCATATGGCTGCACCAATTTGCTCCAGTTAAGAATCCACCCCTCAAAGTTTAGTCATTGAAATCTTAGTGCCTGGCTCTGCTTTTGAAGCCAGAATCTGGGGTGAGCTGGAGTCAGGGCCCAGTCATATCTTAATTCCCAAAGTTATGATAAACAGGACTCTTAGAGGGATGGTGCCAGAGCAGAGTGGTTTACAAACAATAATATATACCATCTTCTGCAAGATAAGAGAGCATTATTACCCACACATGTATTGTATGTCCACTTTGCCAGGCGCACATGAAGGCACAAAGTGCAAGGCAGACAGTGATCAGGCACTAAAGGCAATGTGTTTATGGGGCTCTGATTTGGGGAGCTTCAGTTTTGAGGAGCCCAAGTACAGACATCCCAGGGCCTGGTTTCTGGAGGAGTTAAACACCTCAAAGTCAAACTGTAAGCATCTCAAATTGGACGCTCATGAGTCCAGATACTCAAATTCAGAAGCCATTTTCAACAGCTTGGCCCATGTGTCTTGCCAGTGGCTATACAGAAAATCTGTGGCAGACAGAAACGGAGCAATTCCTGGGCTCTAGCTGAAAGAACAAATTTCCTCCAAGATTTCCACCCCTGCATGCTGGGGAAGGAGGACCTGCCCCAGTACTACAACATCCTGGTGTTCAAGGCAATCCCTCTTGATTTATGCAAGTGCGAGTGACAAGGACACCAGGCCGGCTGTGTCTGCCTTTCCTTCACTGTGCACAACCACAGCTTGCGACATCCCCATCTGCCCTCCTGAAAGCAATTATGAAAAGCAGCATGTCCCGGCTGCCACAGAGGATTTGACTTCCTGCTGCAAAGCTTTCTTTGAGTCATGCAGGCTGCCAATCTCAAAGCAACACGTCCTGGCACCGGCATATGACCCTGCAACTGGAACCCGACCTCCCCGAGCAGAGAAAAACGGTCACGCCAACAGATGGGCTCCGACGGAAATCAGCTGCAAAGACGAGGCGCGAGTGTCGACCATATTTACTGAGCATGAGACTGCTGGGAAGGGATGTTACAACAGCCATCTGGGAGGGCTGAGGGGTTTCTTGGGGCTGCACCTTCGCTGTTCCTTCTGCTCTAGCTTTTTTAATAGCATGTCCTGATGTACAACAAAAGCCCCAATCCTCACTACACTAGCACTCATTTACCTTATTCTGGTGCCGTTGAGATGCCTGTAGAGGGGATGTAAACCACATTTGCACTCACTTTCAGACCTCTTTAAATGGTCAGAGGGGTGCGAGTACCCTCAGCATAACTGAGAATTGGGATTATAAGGGCGGGGTCTCTAATTGTGCCCCTTAGGCGGAAGCCACCGATGCAAAATAAAATGGTATTGCCTGAAACGGTGTGGCTTTTATCGGATGAACTAAAAGGCTTTGAGCTCACTTCTTCCCTGGGCATTGCAATGAACAGAGCAGGAGCCCTGCTGTCTGACACAGCTCCTGCTGGCCTGGAGCCCCTGCCTCCTCCTCAAAAGGATTCTTGGCAGTCTGGGCCAAATTCCCCATGAGAGGCCAGCCTAGAGATCATTTCTGGCTATGTCTGCACTTGTGGCTATGGCATCTTTAAGGCTGCAGTCAGCTCAGCACCCACCAGCCCTCTCCAGCAGACATCTGTCCAGACACTGCTGAATTTCTAGGTTTGATATCAAGCTCCCACAACTTTGCTCTCCCCACTCCTTTTCTTCCTCTCTCTGGAGCATGTTTCAAATGCATCCGAGTGCACCGAACCTAGAGTAAAAGCAATTGGGTAGAGCAATCCCAATCTGTTCATCACTTCGCACCTTTCTGCACCACATTTCCTGTCTCTACTGCCAATAATTAGGACCAAGCATGCAAAGAAAACCAAGTTGGTTACAGATTCCTTCCTAGAAGGGCTCCACTCAAGAAACAGGAAGGGCAAGGTGGACAGGTGTGGTGTTAGCCATAATAAAACCTCAAGACACAGAGACGTAGCTCACATGGCTTGGGGTAGATGATGGCCACCCCCTATATCAACCCTAAATACCTGTGTAGACATACCCTTTTATCTCTGAGTAACTGCTTCCTGGCTAATGCAGAGTACCACCCATTTCAGGGGCTGTATCTCTATCCAGTTACCTATAACCATACCTCATTAAGGCTATATTGAATAAGCCAGTGTTCCTAACTTTCTCTCACTGGCCTGACATGTCAGGAGAAAATGTTCCCCATTTCTTTCTCCACCATCAGGCAGGATTTTGTCTCTGACAGTTCAATTATAGAAATACAGAGATAAATGAAAAATAATAGCAAGCGAGTAAGGAACTGGGCTGTATAACAGGCAGCTGGTTTCAGATGAGAGGTGAAAGTTTATGGGGAACTGAGATGGAGAAATGCATGAAGTCTGAGCCATATTGCTTGAACCACAGAGGCTTTCACACTGACAACCACCAGACTGTATGGAAGGATAGAGAAAGGGCCATTACAAAGCTAATGCAAGGAAAGAGGAAGACAGAAACATGGTCAGTGGGTCAATTTATCATATTTATGGATAATTTTGAATAATGAATTTAGTTCCTTAAGTGAAAGAGGAACTGGACTAGCTCAAAACTACTAGTGCAAACGGAGGGGGCGGGGGGGTCATGGAAGAGTAATTGACAAAACACATGCAGAACAAACCTTGGCGTGTCATGGAAAACTTTGATTTTCACACTGAAAACCACCAAAACCCCAAACCCTATGTATTATAGACTGGGCCAACGTGGTCATGACAAAGTAGGCTGCAGCTTTTCACATCCATTAACCAGCTAAGTTTTGGGGTATCCACTGAGTGGCAAGCAGAAGCTGCTGATGCATTAAATCTGGAGCTCCCTGGATGCAACTAGCCTTCAGCAGCAGCAGAGCCTCTAATACAGGGGTAGGCAATTATTTGGCTGGAGGGCCGCTTAATGAGTTTTAGTGAGCTTTCGAGGGCAGGTGTCCTGCAGACTCCTTCCCTCTACTTCCAGCGTAGTCCCAGGACCTGCATGGCAGGGGTCAGGGAAAGCAGCCGGCTCCATTGCACTGGGCTTCCCCCAGTCAGTGGCGCAGAGCTGCACGTGTGCCACACGGAGCCCCATGTGACAGGCGGGCCAGCCAGGCTATGCTCCTTGTCACCTCATGTAGCACTGGCTGGAGCTGTGTGCTGCCAAGCAGCAGCAGTGCCTGCACAGGTAACGAGCACCCTGAGTACCCGCCATTTGCTGCTGCCTCTGCAGGCAGGGGCTGTGCACCATGGATGGTTTGCACCACCCTCCCTCACACCACCCTCCTTTCTGTGCACCACACTCCCTCACACCCACACCCTACCCCCCTGAGCTCCCCACTCCCGTCACCCCCTGGGCACGGGATCGCTCTGCCAACAGCCCCAGCCCCACACTCTGTGCTCCCACCCAGCTACAGTTTTCCCTCTCTCACTGCTGCCCCACTTCTGCCACTTCCCTACCTGGTGCCTGGAGCAAGCAGGGTGCCGGGAAAGCTGGGAAGGTCCCCTGGCTGCTGCAGCACTGGCAGCAGCAGTTCTGACCCGAAGCTGCGTGCTGGCTGAACCAAGCCCTTACACCCACGAGGGTGGGAGCAAGGCGTGTGGGCTGGGTGGGGTACAATTAGTTGGTGGGCTTCCACCAGCTGGATGAAATTGTCTGGCAGGCTGGATCCGGCCTGAGGACTGTATTTTGCCCACCCCTGCTCTAATACAAGTGAGAGGTCTTTAAGAGGAGGCTAGATGTGCACCTGGCTGGGGTCATCTAACCCCCACGCTGTTTCCTGCCCAGGCAGGGGGTTGGACTCAGTGATCTGCTGAGGTCCCTTCTGACCCAAACACCTATAAGACCAGCTCATAGCACCCTGCTGAGGGGGCAGAGCTGGACAGCTTTCTCTACAGAAAGCCAGTTCATCCGTGGTGCCTTGTACAATTGCTTCTCTTTATCTGGGCCCATTGCTTACCTGCTTGGGGTTTCCAGATCCGCCCGGCTGACTATGCGATGCTGATGGGGGGAGTACAACCAGTGGAAAGCAGTCAGCGTTCTCTCCTCGATTCGAAAGCGGCCTTCTCTCACGTACCTAGAAACAACAAGGAGAATTATCTATGACAGCAGAGCTGATGGGAGCAAAAAAAGAGAGGTAGATACGAGACTGAAAGAATGAGCAGCTCAGGAAAGCAGCTTAAAACTGGCAAGGCCAAATCCAAATGTAGCTGTGTGAATTAGTCCAGCCGGCCCCCCTCCCACCGTTGCCTTTTTCCTCTTGATTAACAGAGATTTGCAAGGGCATCCTGCCGTGTTCGCATCGCTGTGTGCGCAATCCAGGCGAACACCACACCATCAGGAGAATAGTAAGCTTCGTCACGCTGCCAGAAAAACATGCCCCTGGTTCAGCCAGGATGGAAAAAAGCAGGATGTTCTGCATTTCCATAGTGCCCTCAGTCTCAGGGCACTGTTAGAATTAACCAACAGAATTAAGCCTTATGGCTGTGAGACAGGTAGGCATTTCTCCCTCTCTTTTACACAGGGAGGAAGTGGTGAATGAGGCATGAGGGAATTAAGGGATATTTGGAGGCTTTACTGGCAGATAAAATCCTAAAGTCCTGACTAAAGATGTGTCAACTGCTAAGATGCAGTCGCATGAAACCAAGCGTGAGAATGAAACCCTTTCTAGGACGAGGGTCAGGACAGAAGTGGTCTGAGAACCTAATCCCACTGAAACTAGTAGGAGTTTTGCCATGGACTTCAGCAGAGCCAGGATCTTTCCCTTACATTTGAGCCTTCTGGGTCATGCTTATGACTCCAAGCCTGATCCCAAGTTATTGTGAGGGCCCTTAACACCCACTATAGCTATAAGTCTGCACTTGTAAGGAGGCATTAGTGTAAATAAGAATCAGGTTTCCTGTGACTACCTTACCCAGAGACCCTGAGAAGCTCTGTGCACTCATAAGTCTCTGTCAATCAAGATGGCACAAATGCAGGAGATCTGTAAAGTGCTTCAGGACAGAACTATAGAAGTGGGAAGTTTCTTTATAAATTAAGCTATTTCTATCTAAGTGCAGTAATCCACATGGAATATTTCAAGTATAACAGTTCAAGTTGGGGTTTTTTTTTTTGTTTTCATAGCATTGGGCATTCACCTTAAAGTAGGAAGCATTCAATTAACTCTGATTTGTCTGATGGTGGAGATCTACCAGCACCCTCTGGTGGCACACCATGCTCCACAGACACAATAAAGTGTATCAATTATACTGCTGGTCCAATACGAGATACCACGTTTATCGCCTTGCCTCTCATACATTTCCTGGACCATCGCAGCTAAAACAACACTCCAGTCCTACTATCCCTCCTAAGTCATGTTTGAAGACATTCACTGATTGTAGGTTAAACACCACAGGCCTGATTTTCAGAGGAGCTTGGTACCAACACTTTCTATTGACTCCATCCGGGATGCAGCCGACAGTACATTAATTTGTTGGTGTACTAATTTATTAGCTGAATTACAAAAGCACTTAGAAGCTCCTAATCTGTACATACAGGGAGTAATTGAGAGTTCCTGACCCAAAGAGCTTACTAATTACAATCCAAGTAGAAAGGCAGAGGAAGAGGCACAACTTGAGAGGATGCAGGATTAAAACCCTGAGTCACCTACTCAGTTCTTCATGGGCAGGGATGGAGAGAGGGTCATTATGAGTGGATTGTCTAGTCCTTACATTTTCCCCTCCACCTCCCAAATGCTCTGGTTTTTGATGCTGAATATGAAGGACCCCATTCCCTTGATTTCAATAGAGTTGCTCTTGATCTTCACTGTTGTAAATGAAAGCAGGAGCAGGCTCAATGCTCACGGGGTCAGACTCCAAAATCCACTATCACACCAAGCTCTGTCAGGCTCTGAGTACCACTGAAGCATACCTTTAAAGCCTCACTGCCATGAACAGTGTGGTTTTGGAGAGCTGCTTTTCATAACAAGACACCTCATACCCCATTAAAATAATTTCCTGGCATCCCTGCTGGTTTGTTTCTTTGCTGTCCAGACTGCCTATACAAGTTCTAGCTAAAGTAGTAGAGCTATGAACCAGATCTTCAGGTGATATAAAACAGCATAGATATCAGCTGCAGAGCCAGTCTTATGGTTTTAAACGGGCTTCAATTCATGTCTTTGCATCCATACCCTGGACAAGCTGAGCTTTCAAAAGAAGTGTTCCCAGATGTTTAAATACATGTACTGTACATTCTTAGGATGCTATTCTTTCCATTAGCTTCCCTTGTTACCCACACCCAGATATGTGTGTCCAAACACTGGCGCATACTTAAGGCATCTAAAATATACACGTATCCGAAGCGCACACAGATTCTGTGTTAGGACACAGCAAACTGTGAACTTTCATCCACAGATCTCAAGGCATTTTACAAATGTTAATTAAGCCACAGAGCATTCTTTTCCAGCAGGCAATCTTTACCAGGCCAGATTCATCCTCTGCAGCAAAAAGACCTATAGCGACTTGTCCAAAGTCATTCAGGGAAAGTCTATGGAGCACACTGCAGTGCCATGCCATGCAGAGGTACCCAAGCTAGTTCTCAATTACAGGGATTGTACAGTAATGTACCTCTACTGATTTCAAAGGAGTTAATCATGACTTATTTCCATGTAAGCAAGATCAGAATCATAGAAAAATAGGGTTAGAAGGGACCTCAGGAGGTCGTGTAGTCCAACTCCCTGTTCAAAGCAGGACCAGCCCCAACTACATCAACCAGCCAAGGCTTTGTCTACCCAGGCCTTAAAAACCTCTAAGGATGGAGAGTCCACAGCCTCTCCAGTTAACCTGTTCCAGTGCTTTACTACCTTCCTTGTGAGAAAGTTATTCCTAATATCCAACCTAAAAACTTTCCTTGCTGCAACTTTAAACCGTTGCTCCTTTGTTTTGTCATCTGTCACCACTAAAAATGAGAGGTTCAACCTCCTCTCTGAAGCATCAGACCACAATGAGCCATTAACTGAGCCATTAACTCATTTGCACAGGGGAAAGTATTAATTAGTAGCCATCAAATAATTGGTGCTTGCTTCTAAATCTCATTGACACCGATGAAAATTAGGAGTCATAAAACTAGTGTGTAGGAGCAGAATCAAGCTCCTTTGGTTCCATCCAAGTCCATCTTGGAAAGAATAAAAACAAACCTCAGGTGTGTTTGCTGAGCTCAAATGTATTTGAGAAACCTTCATCCGATCTTGTTCTGTTTTCCATTATAATCCAAACATATTTTAAAATCTCTCTGTGAAAACTCTATACCTGGCTAGACTTGCAGCTGATCAATGCAAGGGAATTTGCCACCAATTTTCCAGCAGATGATAATCTAAATTTAACTACATGTAGCATATATGCACTGAACAAAGTGTTCTCATCTTCCAATCGACTGCCGCAAAGACGCAGATAAGGGACTGAGAGCACGTTCTTTCCACAGTGGAATCTTCCATCCAAAGGGCCAGATTCTGCCCTCTCGTTACCTGGGTGTGATCTGGAAGACTCCAGATTATCCATCCCTCTGTGCCAAAATGTTCCCCGGTGTAAAGTAGCAGAGCTCCATGTATTCCATAATGCCCCAGATGGGGGTTGGACTAGATGACCTTTGAAGGTCCCTTTCGGTTCTGCCTTTCTATGACTCCATGGTCATCTAGGCCAATTTCTTCCATATTTACCCCCACATAACAGCATAGAATCTGGCTTTTTAATGAGAAATGTACACACATGGGAAATGCAGAAACAAATCAAGAAAATAAGACTATTTGGTTCACTAATGGAAACCTAAAGTCAATTCTAAGCCCAAAGGCATAGGATTCATAATGTGAATTTACTTTTCCTGCCTCTAATATGGAACAATAATGAACTGTTCTCTTACCAGTTAAAACAAACTTTGCAAATCTAGTCCCTTTCATTCAAAACCTCTTCACAGCCTTTAAGGCTTTAAAAGCCCTTCTAGTTAATTCTTTTAAACCAGCTTGATACATTAGTAAGCCAAGGCACTGAGAAGTGGAGAGAGAAATTTTTCAAGCAGTCTGAGGGATCCAGACATGCAGCTTCCATTTAAGTTAATGGGTCAAAACAGATGTCTAAATACCACTGACTGCTTTTAAAAAAACACGAGGCCAGTAATCACAGTAAGGCAGCGGGAAGCTGTGAAGGGAGCCCAAAATCTCAACTAGTAGTGACCTACCAAATTTGTTCCCCTGCCCTCCACCACACGGGCACTCTCTTCACACCATCTCAGTAGAATAGACACAAGAAACCAATCTTTTCTTTGCAAAGTCAATTATCAGAGTCCCCACTGTGCTACCTTATAACAGGTAATTGCCGTTGTGGCACCACGTTTGCAGTCTCCTTCCCAGGCAGAGGAATTGATCAAAGAGCTGAGTGTAACAAATGATCATTTATTTATAATAGAGTTTCCATTTCTCTTAATTTTTGCCCTGACAGGGCCATACATCAACCCCGCTCTCAATTTTATTATTATCCTGAAGGCCAGGCTAACGTCACCGTAACATTATTAGGACATCGTGTCAGATGTTGAAGCTTATTTAATCATGTTCAAGTGATGGATCAAGGGTTATTCTTCCAATTAAAGATGCGCATGTTCTTTAAATGCATAAGCAAAATAGCTGTAATTACAATTGTTCCCACTTTTTCAATAGTAGTCCACTAACAGGATCCAGCTAATCAGCTGCACTGAATGCACCCTCATTTGAATAAGAAATTTCCCTGGCAAGTCATTAATTATTAAAAGCATCCAGATTTTTTTTTTAATTTGTTTGGAAATCAAAAGGAAAGGCAACCGGAGAAATGACATGTGCTTCACTGCAAGCGGGGAGTTGAAGCTCAGCTGGAGGCTGCCATATGAGTGACACAGGCCAAAGCTCCCTCTTTGGGGACAATTGAGCACCTCCCCCCCTGAAAAAAACATTTGTGCATGTGAGGAACACTCTGCCTGTGAATACAGCAGCTGTGGGATGGGAGCCCTGAAGCTGATAACAACTTAATCATTAGCCAGAGCTCTGGGGAAATAAAAGAAAGTGCTGACTTGGAGCCAGCTTGCATAATGCAGGCACGTGCTTGTGATGGGAGGAGAGAAATTCCCCCTCAAGACCTCTGTTGCATGATGTGCAGACTATCTCTGCTGCTTGTACCACGGTACCGTAGCTACTCATGATGCCCTTCCAAAGAAAGGAAGAACCACGAGCCCCATTTTAGCTCCAGAGAACCAAGTTAAGAGACTCACCCAAGGTCACAGAAAGTCTGTGGTGGAGCAGGAATTTAAACCCAGGTCCTGAACTAACCACTGTGCCACCTAGGAAACAAAAGGGAAGAGCTTGTGCTGCATCATTTCTGGAGCTGACCAGCTCTGCTGACTGATGCAGAAACAGAAGGAACAGGGCAACAAGGTCACCATCCACCCCACCACCATGCTGTGTTCATGCCTCTGGGAGTGCATGCTTTGTGGCCAGGGTCTGTGCAAGGGTCAGAGCCAAAAAGGAGAAATTCAAGTCACTGGTTTTGTGCCTGAAGAGTCCTCAGTCAAATAAGGGTTTGATGGACCCTGCTCAGAGCTCCTCTCCCAGAGGAGACATTCCCTGAAGCCCTGATAGCTCTTTCTGAGCCCTACTATCCAGGGATAGCTCAGAGCTATGAATGGTGCCACGTATTACAGCAAAGACAGCAGATGATGCAAGAACCTTTGGGTGAGGCGTTCGGGCTGTGATTAGCCACTGTGCCATGGCCCTGTGTTTGCATTTGCATGCGATCCCCCCGTGAATTCAGGGAGGAGCCAAAGGAAACTGAACAATGAAGCAAATTGTGAGGAAATGACCCTGGTTCTCTTCATGTATTGCACTGCATTGCCTTCACAGCAGAATTTACAATCTCAGGTGTTCATTTCTCGCAGTGGAATTGATTTCCACCCACCATTCCTAGGTTTCCATTACGGGAAGCATGAGAAGTCCACTGGAACCTCTCCACTCTGGATTGCTCTGTCCCACAGCATATCCAGCCAAACTA
Source organism: Alligator sinensis (assembly GCF_000455745.1). NCBI lineage: Eukaryota > Metazoa > Chordata > Crocodylia > Alligatoridae > Alligator > Alligator sinensis. Next base: position 4,799,192 of record NW_005841850.1, on the reverse strand, counting down.
GAGATACCAGCATTTGCAATCAGACTCCAATCGAGTTTCCTAGGATCGTGCCTTGGCCTCCATCCTCCCCAAAAAAGAAACCTATACACAAGCAGTGGCTACAAAACCAGGAATATAACCACTGCCGGAGAGAGTCAGACCCAAAGCCAGTCTACTGCAGTGTCTCTCTCTGACAGGGGCTGGAATCAGATGCTTCAGAGGAAGGTACAAGAACCCATCAGTAGGCAGATGAAGGATATTCTGTCCTCAACAATAGTTCTCATCTTGATCTATGACCTGGTGCATGAAGCTGAACATCCCTCCTGAACTGGTTGTTATCGCTACTTCTGATAAATCCTGGATATCCTCGTTATCCATGAGAAAAGTCCTTTATTGAACCTTGTTGAATTCCTTCTTTGTCCACACAGGGAATTGAGTGTGCAGTAAGACAGGGTATCAATTTACAGTGTACCTAGTTACTTCATACTAGTTCCCCCCATAGATATCCAGTGCCAAATATGACAGCGGACCCAGCAAGCATTTACACTAGTACTACTAGTTACAAAGTTATGCAGAAGGGACAGACAACCAACTCTCTAAGGTACCTGTAGGCTATTACAGTACATGGCCAATGGGTGGTGCGGAGAGCTTGTAACAGACTGCCTTGGGCAAACCGTTATGCCTGAATAAACTGCAAAAGCTCCAAGCTTCCCCAGAGCGGGGATAACTTACACCACTGTATGAACTCCACCTGTTCAACGTGTGCATAGGGGCAAAGGCAGATTGCACCATGTCACACATCCATGCCTTACCAGATGCCATGCCTGCAGCTAGTGCACTGTAAACTCACCCCTCACTTCCTGCACAGTAATTCTCCCTGCAGCCCAACCCTCCCTGTGACAATGAGTCCCACATTTGAACTGCACTTTGTGGAAACGTCCATTTCTTTTTGTCACATACAAATGCTCCCCTTTTTAATTTAATGGAGCAAGCCCTCGTGCTTGCATTATGCTGGGTATGAGGCCAAAATCCATTTACAGGCGCAGCAACAGCCAGAGTAATCAAGGGCAGCACGTTCGCCCCACTCTGGCTAGTCAGCACACTCGTCCCTGGCAGCGCAGGCTTCCATCTGCAGTCCAACCAGACGCAGGCAGCAGTGTCACTGTGACGCTGGCTGGCTACATCAGGCAGTTCACCGAGTTTGACTTGTCGCGACTTGGCTGTGTTTGTGACACTGCTGAAGGCATCCACTTCCAGGCTGCTCTGCAGTGCATCGCAGCACGCCTGGCTCTGGCACACCTTGCTGAACTGTCAGCATATCCTTGAAGGAGTTTACAGCTTGAGTTGCATAGTCATGGGGAAATCAGGACCTCTGCTTTTCACGGTGCGTTGGTAAAAATAGAGCAAGTGACTCTTGAAATGACATTTATTTGCTAGCCAGGTAAATGAGAGATAAATATATAGGTCATGAGCCCTTGGGGCTAGGACCTGATAGAGCATTATGTACCTACAAACAGCCAAGCTCAATAGAGTCTTGGCCCCTGGCCAGGCCCCAAGGCACTACCGTAACACTACCAATGTAATGACAATCAAGCCCGCAAGTTGTTTGTGCAATTCACAATGGGCCCAGGCACTATTGCAAACTAATGAGTCATTGGTTTTCCTTCTGTAGTGGGCATATGGGAGCTTACACACTGGTGAATACAGTGCCATCCTGAGAAGCAAGTCTGACTAATGATCCACATTCTACAGATCCTGTGCAGCCCAGGCATCGTGGACAGTGGTAAGTAGGCTGCAGGGCAGTGGGGTACTGTCTAAATACACAAGATCTAATGATACAAAGCATGAGCTGTAGGGAGAACATCTGGCCTTCAGAAGTGAAGTCACTGGAAGCTTCAAGCTCTGGTCCCAGAACAACCTTCTGAAGAAGGTTTCCCCCAATGGGCCAGGACTGCCCAGCTAGAGGCTTGCTACACAGCTCATCCCCCAAGCACTTGGGTGCAGAGCTCAAGTGCTGCCCACTGCAGGCTCCCACCCCCAGCGCTGTGACCTGGCTCCTCACCTCAGCTGCCTGGGCCTGCCTCAAGACATTACATAAGCTTCCCAGGGCTGTAGCCCAGAAAGTCATTCGTTCAGCATTTCAGCATCCCACTCAGGATGGTGGGAGGAGGGAAGCTTTGGGGTCATAAATATTAAATAATGGAAAGAAGAAGCCAGCAAGAGGAAGAGCACCTGCTCTCAGGCTAGAATCCAGGGCAAAAGAGGCTGCCCTCAGCTCGCCCCATGTGCAGCAGTACAATGATGACAAGGCAACCAGACCCCACTGTGGGGACCACTTCCAGAACAGCCCCATCCCAAGACCCCCCTTAAGAAGCAACCGGGATATCCCAGCCAGACGCTTGCAGCCCCCTATCCCTGCCAGGCGAGCATCTCCCCGAGTCCTTCCTGTAGCAGCAGCACCAAGCTCCCTCTGCAGCTGATAGGCCACTCTGCACCCGCCTCCCCGCTGCAGCAGCTAAGGGGACACCCTCTGCGGAGACGCTCCTCTGACACATGGAGATGCCTTAGGAAGCAGATGAGACAGTCCCGGAACCACCCCCCTCCAAGCCCAGCAGCCTCGGGGAGACCCCTCTGCCCCAGACACAGCATCACTGCAGGACCTCCCTGAAGCGTGTCTCCCCCAAAAGCAGCCCCTTTTGCCCTGCAGCAGCTGAGAGCCACCCCCCGCAAACACACACATCCCCACACCTCCCCCAAAGAGTGCCACTGAGCAGCCAGGAGGCTGAGGCCCTTCCCCTTCCCAGGGCACCTGCTGGGGATCCCCACCCCCAGCCTCCGGCAGCAGCTGGGACCTCTGCCCAATAGGACACCTGGAATCCCCCCAAGCTGGGGCTTCTTCCTAGAGCAACATCTGGAACTCCCCCGCACCCCAAGGGCAGCAGTTGGGGCTTCCTCCTAGGGCAACATCTGGAACCCCCGCCCCCCCAAAGGGCACAAGGGCAGCAGCTGGGGCTTCCTCCCTGTGCAACATCTGGAGCTCCCCGCCAGCAGCTGGAACCTCCGCCCAGGGCAACACCTGGAATCCCCCCGGGCAGCAGCTGGGACCTCAGCCCAGTCCTGAAGCCCCTCCTCGGGCAGCTGCCGGGACCCGGCCTCCCCCGGGGCAGAAGTTGGGAGCCGCCGCAGCTGCAGCAGCTCGGGGCCGGGGGAGCCGCTCTCCTTCCGCGGCGCAGCTGCCCCGCAGGACCGGCCGCCCGGGCACCTCTCCAGGGCTGGCAGCTCCACCGGGAGCTGGAGGGAGGAGCGGGTGTGGGGCTCCCTTGTGCTGGGAGAGGGCTGGGAGCAGGCTGAGCGGTTGTTGCAGGGTCCCTGGCCACCAAGGAGGGACCTTGCCCCCTCCTTGGCTCCTGTGCAGGGCAGCAGGGTCCCTGCTCAGAGGAGCTTGCAAGCCGAGTGGGCAGGAGAACGGTACTAGAGACAGGCAGAGCAACTGCACCACGCTCACCTGACACATGTATGGGAAAGAAAAGAAGGGAGAGGAAACAGTGCAAGGGCCTGGGCAGGGGATGTGATCTACCCACCCAGCAAGGGCACGGTGGACCTTCAGTGCCACTGCACCCCCACCTCAAAGGGCTGCCTCTAGAAGTGGGTACATAGGTTTGCCTCCAGAGCCTGATTCCTCCTTGGCTCCTCTGCTAAGCTGCCCTAAAGGGTGCCAACTGCTGCCACAGATGGTGAAACTTGTGGTGGCGAGGAAGATTGCCCACTGGGACCTGAATCAAGGCTATAAAACTTTAGGTAGGATGGCTGGAACTGACTGATGTTGTTTATGGCAGTACTTTGGGAAAGACATACCATCCCCTGGTTTGGTGCGACTTAATCCATCTGAAAACATCTATTTACATACACCTAATTAGATAGATTTGTTACTTACGGACTTGCAAACACTAACCACAGAGCCCACATCAAAATAATCTTTGGCATAATGATTTATGCCTCTACATGCTGCAAAACTATAATTAGAGGCAAGTCAATACTAATGTTTCTGCGGTGAGGTATTTTACTGACACTTTCAGAATCTCTGTGCACGATATTACTCAACCCTTCATTGTTCCTGAGGGATACAACTGGGAACAGGTTTCTGTGAGCAGTCGGATGCTTTTTAACTTTTGTAGGTGCTGATTTCATGCAGCTGATGATGGGCAAATAATTCACATCCTGATGTGAGATTCAGAACCACGTTTTCAGAGCTCTGTGCACATGAGGTGTATGTACACATGTGTGCACGCTAAACATAAGGAAAAGCTTCTGTTAGAGCTCTGGTGAGCTGTTAGATCAGGGCACAGTCTATGTAAGCATTCACTGATTTTAAACAAGTCTGAACAAAAACACTAGAAAATGTAAAGTATTGTTGGGAACAATCATAGGTTGGACTGGATGCCAAATTCCAACAATGGGGCAGAGTCTGCAGTTGTTTGAAATGGGTCTGTAATTAACTTTGCTCTCTCTGCCTCTGTTACTACGGGGCTCCTCAAACAATGGATGTTGACTCTCACAGGGTGTGAATTGAAATTTTACATGCAAGGAAAAAGTTTACACTGTAACACTGACTAGGCTGGATTTTGTTGATTTACGTCAGTCTCAGAAGCAACAAATCATAATCCATTTGCTGGGGCTGTGAGTGCCAAAGTCAAAATTAATCTTCTATAGATTATTATTATAGATCCTACCCCTTTATTCCTGAGGTTCGTGTCAAAATCCGGGAGAGGTGCATGGGTAATTGGCTCACCAAATCTATTCCAGACATTTTTTTTTTTTCTTCCGGAGCGCCCTAGGAAACAAAGTGAATACTGTATAGTTAGACATATCCTCAAGAATAACTACCCAAAAGTACCTGGGTTTGTCTTAGAACAACTATACTGAAACAGAAACAAAAACAAGAAAGCCTGCTTGTGCCTCTTAATACAAAATATGCATCTTAAAATATACCTTCAGTATAGACAATATTGTGAAAGGGCACCTGTCTTTTAATTCAAAGTGCATTCCCCTGCTAGGCCATATTCCACCATACCTGCGCCCACAACACATGCTCTTATTCTTCATGTTGTACATGGGGGGGGAAAAAAATTACCAAACCAACACAGCAGTGACAGGAAGTGGAGAAATGGGGCATCAAAGCCTAAGGGATATTCCTGAAGTCACACAAGAGGAAATCTGTGGCAGAGCAGACAACTGACCACATGTCTTGCAAATCCTGCATTAGCTCCTTCATTTCTAGACCATCCCCCTTCTCTTTGAATGAAGTAAATTTAAAAATAAATTCCACAGTCATACAGCGATGGTTGTCATTTGACATTTATTTCAATTTTATTTCACCTTGTCCCCACACATAATTGGTGCTAAGCACATCAGCTGGATATGTTGGATGAAACGGTGAGCAAGAAGTTGCTGACATTGAAATAATCATAATTAGGCTTCAGAATTCACAGCTCCTGGAGCGAATGAGTTCTCACCTGACAAAAGCCATTGCTGCAGGTTGTTTGTAGACTCAAGAAGACAACACTGCTTTGGATTCAGATAGCCTTCCAATCATGCACATGCTTAGTCAATTAAGTCAATGCAACAGTTCACCTGGATCAAATCTAGCAGGTGTGTATGGCTGTAGAGGCTTGGCATGTTCCTATAAAGAAGAAAAAATAAATGTAATAGCTTAATTTTTAAAAAAAACACTGTAAAAACTACCAGGAATTGGAAACAAAGGCTGGTACAATGGCAAATTCTGTGAAAGAATATAGAGACCCCTGGAGATATGGGTCCTCTAAAGTTGGGTTTCTTACCCAATTCAATGTGCACATTCCTGTTTTCTATATGGGTATTTATTTAGATTTTCCAGGGCCTGGGCACTTTCTTCTGTTTATATCTGAGCATTAGAAATTATTAGCCTACTTTTCAGACTTATTTCTGGCTGCTCGATGTCTATAAAAATAATTATTTTAGCCATACACATTATTGCCCAAGGTCAGGATCCCACTGCACTAGTTATCCATCCCAAAGGAGTGATTGGCTTATGAATTCGCAAACCAACACCAACAAGGACTGTACTGCCAAGTGGAAAGATGATGCTTTCTGCACCGGATTCTCTTGAAAAAAAAAGCAATAAAAATACAGAAATGCTTTTATCACCAATCAGTGACAAATCTCCAGAAGCTGGGAACTATTAAGCTTCCTGTGACAAGTGCTGTCTCTTGCACGCTCTCAGATGTACAGCACCCTGCACGCTGGAGACGTAATCTTGCTTAGGCCTTTTATGAATAACTGGAATACAAAGAATGGGCCAGCAGTTCTGTCTAGCTGTTCAGAGACCCATCCCTCATTATACTGTAGACCTACCAGGTGACCTTGTACAAGTCAATTAGTCTCCCTGTCCCTTGAGCATTCATCTGGAAACATAGTACTTCCCTGCATCACAATGGTGTTGGCTGTGAAGATATTTCCTTAATAGATTGTGAGGAGCTTAGATGCTGCAGTGCCAGGAGCCCTATAAGCATCTGAGATAGACACAATAAGAAAGCCTTTTACTTCAACATGGCAGGAGTGAAAGCAAAGGGTCTGATTCTCACAGACACTAAGGCCCCTTTACACCAGCCCTGGCAGAATCAAGGCACAGCAAAATGGTCATGAATTACATTTGAACACAGGACACCTGTGTTCTCCCAGAGCAATGTAGCTGGAGCTGAACAGGTGGGACTTGGCACCAGCAAAGAGCCCTGCTGATTTCAGTGCGGCTGCATGACTGCTAGGATTTGCTCATCTAGCTCTCCTTGCAGGACCAGGGCTTTCACAAGGACTTCAGGATCTGGCCCTATTATTTTCCAAAGCTGGGTGCAATTCAAGATACAATCACTAGCCCACTAAAGTGCACAGCTTAGGCTAAACACTTCTGTCCTTCTGTGAGTGTGAGCAGAAACATCTCTTTGAAGGATGACAAATTGCATGACTTAACTCAAGCAAATATTCCTGAAAGTTTCTGATATTTTTAAATCCCCATGGAAATATTAAGCTAATGTTAAATTTATCAAAGCCCTCTAGCTTCTAGTCCTGCATCACTGTAAGGAGTGTTTTATTAAGTTCTTCAAAAGCAATCAGAAGATACACACAGTACATCTCAACTGGGCTGATAAATAATACTACATCTAATGCAAAGTTAACATCAAGTTTAATTTTAGATTAAACTGAAGCAGAAATTTCCCTAAGGACTGAAGTCTGGGGGAATGCAGAGACCTAAATACTTGCTAAGGCATGATCTAGCAAAGCTCTAAGCACACACTTAATTTAAGCCCACAGTTAAGTCCACCTGTATTGAGCAGAGCATTTGCAGTCTTGGAGCCAGGTTTTTAAAGATGCAGAATGCATACAGGCACCTAGTGGGCATATCAGAAATGCTTAAGTGCCTAATTCCCATTGACTTCAGTGGCAGCTAGGTGCCTGCATGCTTCTGAAAATCCCAGTCTGCGCTCATCAGCATCTTTACATGACTAAACAACTATGCACTCTGGCATCCTAATTCTGTTATATTAAGGCCCTGTTACATCACTGCAAAGAGTTTCTTAGACTAAATGCAACTCACTCCTATTTTAAGACTCCTTTTTGCTCAGGGTTTTGTCTATACTAGGTCAATATAGTCAAAGTGATATAAACCCCCTAAGATGAATGCAGCTCTATCGGTATGAAACTGCTTTACACCAATATGGCTATTTCTTTCTTCTTTTCTTTCTTACCCTCTATCAGGGTAAGTCACCTTTATATCATCAGAACAGTATCAATGCTAGGACTTCGGCTGGCAGAATTGTGTGATTAAAAAAAATCGCGCCCTTACCTGAAATGATGATATAGCTAATACTTTTCAGTGGAGACACTAACTGCGCAGTAGCCTAATAACACTGTGCAGTAGCGTGCCAGGCAAAACCTGTGCTAATATGCTACTGTGCAGTAGTATTAAACTATTGCACAGTTAGCGTCTGTAAAAACCTATGCACCAGCACTACTGCGCAGTAGTGCCAGTTACTGTGCATTGATTAAGTACTTGGTTAGCCAAGTACTAAACTTAACGCACAGTAACTTCAGCGCATTAATGAAGGTATAGCTGCACCCAGTATAGGCCAGGCCTAAATGTAATTGAAAATCAATGCATCAGAAGGTAACTTAAAGTGAAGCACAGGTTTTAAAAACTTTGTTGAACTGGGATTTTAAGCATATGCTTAACTCCAAGCACATAAGCTGGTCCAACTCTATCCACAGGACTACTCTCCAGTGCTTTAAATTCAGCATCTTGTAAAGAGCTCTGCTGAATCGGGGCCCCAAGAGACCAATTTTTCAACTGCTTGCTGCCCTGGAAAGCACAACAGTCCTTGCTGGTTCACCTCACAAGGTCTGCTTCTTTCAGGACAGAACTGGGGGCCAGATTATAATGCCTTTACTTATACTCTCAGTGACCTATTTGGTTTCAGTGGAACCACTGGGAGATAGCTGCTGCTCAACCTAATTAGAGAGAGCAGAATCTGGCCTTGGACTTCCTTCTCTAAGCTAGGTATATGACCAGACTGGCAAGCTGTAGCTGCAGGAAAGAATGCACTTCCTCCAGCCGCAGCTTCACCAGGAGGAGAGAATCCCTTCAATTTACTGGGTGACTTGAGCATCTGCACAGCCAACAGACCTCTGGGCCAGATTTGCTTTTAAAGCACAGAAATGTTGCCAGACAATGCCTGTGACTTAAATATTTCCATAGCAAAGCCCTGAACAAATAGGAAAGGATGAATAAATGTGAGGAAATAGTGACCTGCTCAAAGACATTTCACAAGCAGAAGATGAGGCTAAATTCATGGATTAAAATATTTAATTATAATTATTCACACAGCTCTAATTACATCACCTTGGGTAACAGCATTTATAACATGCATGAACATACACACAGGCACATGCACACATACATCAGGCACACTTTCCTTCTCATTCACCCACAAGTCAACAAACTTCTACATACTCTCACAACCCCACCTCCCTCTACCTCTTAAGCCCCCTCTCAGGTAAGCTGATTTAAATCTAAGGTTCACATGGAGGAGAGGTTGGAGCCTCGTTGGGCAGGAGGAAGATTGGATAGGCTGTGGGTGAGGGGGTAGCATCTAGAAGACCCAGTCATGAACCAGGATGCATCATGGATCATACTTGGACTTGAACAAAAAGATTCCCTTCTCCAAAGAGCTTACAACTGAAGTAATGATCTCCACTGGAGCACTGGAGGGACAATAATACAAAGCAGGGCAAGAAGAACAAAAGGAATAAGGGAAGTTTGAAAGAATCTTGAAGATAAAACCCTCAACATTATTAGGGAACAGAGTAAGAATGAAATTGCCAAGCGAACAAAATGCTATTTTCATCATATTTTTTTCCAGGTCTGACCCCGAAAACAGTTATGCAAAATAACCCCATTGACTTCCATTCACTTCACTGGGAGTTGGAACAGGCATTGGTGCATACCCCTATATTATCAGTATATACGTCCTCATCTATGATGCTGGTAGCACCTGAGAATTGTGTTAACACAGTGGATTTTTTGCTGTTTGATTACCGGGGATCCTGGTTTTCTCTGATTTAAAAAAATCCCCAATTTTCAGTTAAAAAAAAGTAACCCAAAATCCACATTTTTCTGTGATTTAAATGAAACACCAGATATATATATATATGGTATATATATATATTAAAAAAGTAACCCCAAATCCACATTTTTCTGTGATTTAAATGAAACACCAGATATATATATATATGGTATATATATATATTAAAAAAGTAACCCCAAATCCACATTTTTCTGTGATTTAAATGAAACACCATATATATATGGGGGGGGGGTGGGTGTGTGTGTGGTGTTTCATATATGTTCCCCAAAATTGGGGATTTTTTTTTTTAAATCAGAGAAAACCAGGATCCTTGTTGATTACTGTGCACATTTCTCCCAGTTGGGTAAAAAAAATCCATGAGCTCAGTTTCACTTTATAGTCACTTGGGGGCCTGAAATCAATGAGGTAGTTTTACTTTGCAGCTATGTTTGGCTCACAAACACTACAGAAGGATGTTTATTGGTCAAAAAACAGCCTCATATTGCTTCTTGTGTAAGTTATGGAATAGTCCTGTTGCTCTCTAGTTTGAAAAAAGTGAAAGGCCTACGTCTCCAGAGAATCTAAATACTCGTAACTGTAGTGGTGTCAACAAGGGTTGCATATATGCTTAGCCCCACTGGAAATCGGTGTCATTTTTTTTCTTAATAAAGAAAATCTATATTCAAGACAAATGGCAGCTTTGCAAATATGACCCTGAATGTGCAAAAATGTAAGGAGGAGATTTTCAAAGGCACACACAGCCGTTAGGGACCCACTGTCTCTCAATAGGGTTAGGTGTCCTTGGAAAAGCTCTCTTTTAAGCATACGCATCAGTTTGGACCAAATAACAGTCACACTCATCTCCAAGAGCCAAAGTACCCATATCGAAAGCCAGCAGGAATTAGATATCCAAATCACTTTGGAAATGAGATTTAGGCTCCTAAATCTCCTTAAAGGTTTTTTGAAAATTGTCTCCATAATACATTAGTCATGATCAAAGTAGAATATCCTATCCAGGCACCTTATTTCTGCTTATGCCTCAAGAAAAGTGCATTTCTCATGTTGTTATTAATTTTTTTATGACCTGGGCCTGGAATGAAGTCCATAGAGAGATCCCTGCACCCACACAGAGTCCATTGGCTTCACTGAGACTCCACACAAGCGCAGGAGCTTGCTCAGGACTGGGGCTTCTGGCTGAAAAGGTAACGCTGCAGAGCTTAATTCTTATGAGCTTTGAATGAGCAGGGTAGTGGCTGCATTTTATTTTAATGCCACAAGAGGTCAGTGTCAGGTAAGGAACTTTTTAATGTGCTAGAGAGAGTGAAATGTGGATGCATTTTCTGAATGTGTAATGCTCTCTAAATTATTTAGTTCTTAAATATCTATGGCACTTTCATAAGACTGCTTCTAAAATTAAAAACAAGATGGCTATGGGTTGCAAAATCAGCAGCCTTTAGCTCAGGTATAAAGCAATTCCAGTTCGATTCAAAGGTCATGGCTCTGCCTACAGTCCCGCAAGTACTGTCTAGCAAGTGATCCCAGGAATGGGCCTTTTCTGCCCAGTTTCTGCAGAGCCTCCTGGAGGGTGGATGGCAATTCTAGTGCTAGTGAGCACATTCATATCAGTTTTTACACTGATGTAAGCCACAGTGGTGTCCTAAGTACCCAATAGGCATTCTTTCAGTGCCTCTCCATGTGGTGACAGGAAGTCAGTAATAGTCTGTGTGCATTGGGCAAAAGGCTGCTTCAAAAAAATCGATTAGGGGAGCAAGCACACAATATATACATTGACAAAAATTGCACCTGACTCTCTGATGGTTCACATTACCCCAGGATAGAGTGACTTGTACCAGTGGGTGCATCACGTATTTTGCCCACCTTTATACTGGCAGAGTATAGATACCCCTCTGTATAGACCTTAACCAGATCCCAATGACATCAGTGACCAAACATCTCTTGATATGGCCTACAATAAGTTGCTTATAGGGGAGCTCCACTCCAGGCCTGTATAGCAATGATGACCCTCCAATGAGCTGCCAAAAGCTTTAAATACAAAGTACTGGGAGCTGCACATTATCCAACAGGTGTTTGGGTTGAAATTATAACTCATTTTTGGCATTGAAATGACATCTTCAGCTACCACCGGGAACTTTTTTCTCATCTGTTCAAGTTGAGAAAAAGTATCAAGCAGTGAAGTGTTTTCTCAATATTCACTGCAACATATTTCAGTATAAAAATTTTTTATATTTAATTATATATGGCGATATCAGTTGAAATTCACCCTGTTCCCCTATTTCAAAGGTGTAAGTTGGACTTAAATGGTGTGCATGCTTTGTGCCAGTAGCCGTGACAACAAAGCATCTACCTATTAGTCAAGGGAATTTGGATTAATGCAATAATAAGGAATAATAAGGGTCACTATAGTAATTGTTTGGGTGTGATATATCATGCACCAAAGGTGTTGGAGACTTGGCTCTCTGAGAACTAAGAACAGCCTGTTAATCCACTTTCCCTGCCATCTACTGCTAGAGATAGACGATGAGACAATGTGTTAATAGCGTGTGTGCATTGTGGCTGAATCCAAGCCTCTATGTAATCACTATAGAGGCAATATGCTTCATCCACACTTCATTCTGGGCACAGAGGATGTATTGTATTCCACTACCACCTCTCTCTTCAGTCTGATTTTATCCTGGAGCAATGACCTCATTTAGGAGGCAGCTGTCTGTCCCTGAATGTCTGACCTTGATCTTTTGCAGGCCTGCCTTTTATACAGTCAAAAATCAATGAAGATTGTACAAATCCTGTGAAACACGACACACTCAGAAATCACCCTTTACATTCTCCCTCCTACCCCACTCAAATAACTCATTTGTTTTCCAGGTTACAATAAAAGAGTTAAGGGAAAAGAAAATGAGACATTAAAAATAAATGCCCATACACAGCAAATTTGGAAAAGCAACAGACAAATTAAGCTCTAGTGAGTGTTGATTTGATTATTATAAATCGGGTCACAGTAATAATGAGGCAACATTTCTCTGAACTCAATCACCGTCATTGTGCTCATTTTAATCTACAAAATCCATCACCTGCTAACAATTTGGCATTCCAAAAGGAACTAATTTTTTATGAGCACCTTGGCTGGAGAGAAGCCAGCAGGAGTAGGCGTGAATGGATGTGTATGAAAGAAAGAGATGGAGCGCCCCATTACATTTGTCAGAGACTGAGCCTTAAACAGGGCTGCTTGAATAATTCATTGCAAATAATAGGCTTCTTTTTTTTTTTTTTTGCATGCAGTAATTATTCGCCAATCATCTTTTCCATTATTTGACTGTCTCTGGTTTCGTGTAAATTAAACTGGCTCCATGAAGGAAATTTTGACTCCAGACACTGGGCCACGTCCTCAGCAGGTGTCAATTAGCATAGCCCCACCAAATAGCACCCTGCTGATTTGCATCAGTGGGGAGTCTGGCCCTCTCATCACTAAATCACAGACTCATAAAATTGGAACCAACCTACTAAATTGCACCTAGTTCATTCCCTTAGAGACAAGGCAGGATTGTTTCCTATGTGACACATTTTGGTGCTTTGTTCAGTCTAGATGTAACAGTTCCTTATAATGATGTTTCCACAAACCCCGCTGGGAGACTGGATAAACTAGGCTATGTTGATCTGTCCAGTTTACATTAGAAGCCTGAATTAATGTTATTCATGCAACTTAGGTATTTAAGGATAAGAAAGACATTTTAGATGGACATACACAGGGAAGCAGTGATTCATTCAAACATGAAGGTGACAGTTTGATCCAGCTGAGTATCTCTAGAATGCCTTTGAGATCTAAGAGGGAAATGCTAGAAAATGAGAAGGATTCATAGTTATTACATTTAAAATGTCTAGCATAGACAACCTGATGGTGGCTGCCTTTCTGATTCTGCCTCCAAAGAAACTCATCATCACTGACACTTTCCATCCTGTGATTATTCAATGATGACTTTTAGTGTCATGTATTTACCTTGCAATGCCTCCTGGAATGGCAAGAACACTTCACTATCCATGTTAAAACCTGAGGCAGCTAGTCCTCCAATAGATCTTGAAGGGACTGGCTGTGGAGCCCACTGCAAGGTCTGACCTTTGCCTTAAGAAAGTAATGGGCAGAGGTTGAGTTTCTATGGTACTGTGTTTCAGGGATGCATTTGGTAGCCATGTTGGTCTGAGACAAAAAGAAATGCAAAACTCTAGAAGTCTTGTTTCAGAGAAGATACCTTTTATTAGACCAATTAAGAAATTGCAAAGATTTTTTTTTTAGCGATTTTTTAGCTGGTCTAATAAAAGGTATCATCTCTGAAACAAGACTTCTAAAGTTCTGCATGTCTTCTTGTGGTACTGCAGAACATTTTTTTCCTAGAGATATATTCTCAGGATGCCTGATCTTCATTGGATGTCAACTGCCACCCTTTTCCTGACTTTATGTGAATACCAGTAACAGTGCCTGCTAAGCCAGAAAGCCAACAAATCAGAGTGGTTCCAAGACTGTTCAATACTGTCTATGTACAAAGAGATGGGCACACAAAAAGAGATACAAACAATGAGACGTGGATGGTTTCCCCCCTGAAATATCAGGAATTTCCTCTCAGCTTGCACTGACTATTTGGGTTTCTCTTCTTTTTTTCCCCCCAACCTCAGTGTCCCCCCCAAAATGGAGTGAGGAGGGAGGGTAACTACCATAGGCCTGCCCAGCAGTTTCCCTGCTACTTTCCCCTCTGATTTCTCTAGCTCAGTGGTTCCCAGTCTGTGGCACAGCTACCACTGGTGGTACACAGATAACCTGTCAGTGGTACTCACTAACAGATTTATTATAATTACTTTATATGACAAAAATTTGCTAGTGGTACTTAGGGTTGAACCAAAAAAGTTTGCAGATGACACCAAATTATGGGGGAGGGTGGTCACACTGCAGGACAGGCTGGGAATACAGACCAACTTGGACATGCTCTCAAGGTGGGCTGACCAAAACCGGATGGCCTTCAATGTTGAGACGTGTAAGGTGCTCCACCTCAGTAGGAAGAACCCTCAACACACTTACAAGCTTGGCAGTGCTACGCGTGCTAGCACCATGACCAAAAGAGACTTGGGGGTCCCGATTGACCACAAGATGAATATGAGTCACCAATGCGATGCTGCGGCTGGCAAAGCAAACCAAACTCTGGCATGCATCTACCGATGTATCTCAAGCAAAACCAGGGACGTCATCCTCCCACTTTATTCAGCCTTGGTGAGGCTGCAGCTGGAGTACTACATCTAGTTTTGGGACCCCCACTTCAGGAGGGATGTGGAAAAGCTTGAGAGAGTCCAGAGGAGAGCCACTCATATGATCCAATGCCTGGAGGGCAGGCCATATGAGGAGAGGCTGAGGGATTTGGGACTCTTCAGTCTGGAAAAGAGAAGGCTCAGGGGTGACTTAGTAGCAGCCAACAATTATATAAGAGGGGTACATCAGGACCTGGGAGTACAGCTGTTCACCAGAGCTCCCCAAGGGATAACTAGGTCTAATGGCCACAAACTCCAGGAAGGCCAATTTAGACTAGACATAAGGAAAAACATTTTTACAGTGTGTGTGTCCAGGGTCTGGAACAGACTCCCCGCAGAGGTGGTGCAAGCACCTACTCTGGACTCTTTCAAAAAACATCTGGATCTTTTTCTTGCTGGGATCACGTGATCCCAGATAACTTCCTGCCTATAGCAGGAGAGGGGGCTGGACTCAATGATCTCATGAGGTCCCTTTCAACCCCTAATGTCTATGAAATGTATCAAAAATCTGCTGCTGGTGGTACTCAAGGTTGTATCATGTTAAATTGGTGGTACACAATCTGTCAAGAGTTTGGGAACCGCTGCTCTAGGTAGCTCCAGAGCCATAAATATGGGCACTCAAACCTTCCAGTGGCTCAGCAGCTGGAGTCACCAATGCACTGTCAGTACATCCCCTGGACTGGGAGCTAGTATTAAAGCAAGATTTGTCCTGAGCAGCTTTGAAGAAGAAAAAGAAGACGACGAGGAAGAAGAAGAAGAAGAAGAAGAAGAAGAGAAAAAGAGGAGGAAGAGGAAAAAAAGGAAGAAAAGGGAGAAAAAGAGGAAGAAGAAGAAAAAGAAGAAGAGGAAGAAGTAGTAAAAGAGAATGAAAAGATGTGGAAGAAGAAGAAAAAAAGAAGACAAGGAAGAGGAAGAAGAAGAGAAAAACAGGAGGAAGAGGAAAAGAAGGAAGAAAAGGGAGAAAAAGAGGAAGAAGAAGAAAAAGAAGAAGAGGAAGAAGTAGTAAAAGAGAATGAAAAAGATGTGGAAGAAGAAGAAAAAAAGAAGACAAGGAAGAGGAAGAAGAAGAAGAGAAAAACAGGAGGAAGAGGAAAAGAAGGAAGAAAAGGGAGAAAAAGAGGAAGAAGAAGAAAAAGAATAAGATGAGGAAGAAGAGGAGGAGGAAAAGGAAGAAAAAGAAAAAGACGAGGAAGAAGAAGAAAAAGAAGAGGAGGAAAAGGAAGAAAAAGAAGAAGACGAAGAAGAAGAAGACGAGGAAGAAGAAGACGACGAGGAAGAAGAAGAAGACGAAGAGGAAAAGGAAGAAGAAAAAGAAAAAAGAAGAAGACGACGACGACGAGGAAGAAGAAGAAGAGGAGAAAAAGGAAGAAGAAGAAGGGGGAAAGAAAAGGGAAAGGCAGACGGCGCGCGGGCTGCCGCAGCAGCCGGAGGGCGAGGATGGGGTCGTGGCGGGAGGGACGCACGTGGGCGCGCTCAGCACCGCGGACAGCGGCCGCCGGCCCCGGGGGGACAGGCCGGGCCCCGGGCGCGCTGCGGTGCGGTGCGGTGCTGGCCGGGCGGCAGCGCCGGATCAGCAGCCCCCGCGGGCTGGGAGGCACCGGGGATGATTTCATCCCCGTGATGCTGCGAGGAGAGCCGCCCCCCGCCTCCCTCCCTCCGGCCGCCGCCCGGGTAGCGAGCCCCAGCCCGAGCTCCCCAGTTCCGGTCACGTTGCCGTGTGTTTACGCCGTAGCGCCGGGGTGGGCTGGAGCCGGGGCCCTGCAGCCGGAGGCCTGCGGCGGCTCGGCGCTCCCTGCCCCCCGCGGGCGCTGCCATGGAGGCTGCAAGTTTGGAGGCGGCTGGGAAAGGTGCCCTCTAGCCCAGCGCGCCAGGCTGGGAGCCGGATCTAGGTGAGACGGAGGAGAGGAGGCTGCGGGGGGTCCTCACCCCCCCATCCCAATCCGGATCCGTGTCTGGGAGGAGTGGGGGCCCTGGCTGTGCTGAGCCCCCCGCGCGCCGGCTTTGCCCTTGTCCTGCGCCAATGCAACACCTCCGTTGATGACACCCAGCAGCTGCCAGCAAGTTCCTCCTCTTTCCCCCCCAGGTAAGAGAAACCCGGCCTGTTGTATGCGGGGAAGGGGGGATTCTGGGCAGGAAGCTTTGCCCTGGGGGCACCGGCAGCCTGCAAACTCCTGGGGGCTGAGTGGGACCGAGGGCTGGGGACAGCTGCAGGACTGGGATGCTCAGGACACAGGACAGGGTCACTTTGCCTGATGTGGGCCTCCCCCACCCTGTCCTGCCAGGTGTCCGCAAAGGTTGGCAGCTTCAATCCAGGGTGGGGGAGAAGGATTCCCAACTAAAATCCCGTTGGTTCATATCCTGGCCAGTGCCACTGGCAACAACTTCCTTGAGGATCATAACAACAATAATAAACACCCCAATCCCTGCACCTGTGTTTCACTTAGACTGGAAGGAAGAATGGGGGAGGGGGAAGAGGGGTCTATCCCATGGGCCTGCGATGTGCCCAGCTGACCTGAGGTTATTAAAGGCTATAAACTAATCAAAGCCTCTGAAAACTACCCGTACTAAGGGTTTCCTCCCACCCCGAATTCGAGTAGCCCATTGTTCCTGTCTGTCCATTGAACAGATTGGTTTAAAGTAGTTACAAGCTGTAATTCTGTATTGGAAGAATGACAAGAGCTGGCACAGAGCAGCTGCTTGCATCCAGGGTCAGCAGTTGTCGTAGCCTCCTCCCTAAGGGGAAATGCAGAAGGCAGGGCAGAGTTGCACCTTAGAGCTGGACCCATCCAGAGATGCATATGCTGCAGTAAGATTTCTGTCCTATGTGCTGGGGAAGGGGTCTCCCCTATACGCAGGGGGAACTTGTCCTGTGCTGGAAGCCCTCCTTGCTGTTCTAGACGTTCCCTCACCCCAGGCAAAGAGGCTGGCACCTGTTCTTCCTCCCTGGAGCTACTGATGCAGATGTAAATCGAGTCAAAATTGCAATGAAGCTCACTTTCTATTTCCACCAGTAATTACAGAGTTAAGCGTGTTACAAGGTGGGGTTGCTGGAGTCAGTGAGAGTTTTGCCACAGAAAGCCCCCAGAAGCTAGCAGCTTAAATTGGACAGGATGCAGGACCAAGCCATAAGGATCCTACACATATCATTATGATTTGTGCACAGTTGACTGTGGGCCAAATTCTGCTCCCAGCAACAGTGATACCAGAGTAACTCCACTGAGGCCAGCAACAGCAATTTGGGTCTTACATTCAGCCTAATGGATTAAAAGCAAAAGCATTAGTGCTTGGCTGTCACTCAGCTGGGCATGTTTAAAAAATGTATAGGAAACATGGTTATAAATTTGTTTGCACTGATCTCAGTAGATGATGAGACCAGCCAGCATGGATTTGAGTGAACTCCTGGTCCCGTTGGAATCAATGAAGACTTTGCTGTTGACTTTACCAGGGCCAAGGTTTCATCTCTGCTTTCTGTTCCTGTCTTTGCCACTGTTTCTGTGACCTTGGGCAAGTTCCTTAACCTGTTTGTGCCTTAGTTTCCCCCCTGATATGTAAAACAGACAGAATGCATTACATCAGTGTTGTGAGGCTTCATCAGTTTAATTTATGCTTGGAAATCTACAAGTGGAAAATATTCCTCGGTGTATCTGTGTTTATGCCAGCAGTTCTTTCTGCATCATGCTAGAGAACTGCAGTGGGAGAAATCAGTGACCTGGTATTGCAAACCTAATTACTGGAGTAGTTCCCCTGGCTACTAGCTTGTAAGCCTGGCTTTTATAAGGAAACTTTATATATGAATAGTGATGGATTGAGCTCCGGTTTTATGTTCTTGTTCCCATGGATGCACAGACAAGTGCCAAAGCATGTATCATACATGTGTTTTGAAATGTGTAATCAGACACTGGAGTGTTCCCTTTTTTTAGGCCAAGATTCTGGTTTTCATATTAGCACGCTATACATGTATGTGTGTGTGTGTGTGTGTGTGGTTTTCATATTAGCATGCTATACATATGTGTGTTTGTGTGTGTGTGTACACGTACACACACACACACACACACACACACACACACACACCTCAGGGCAATGCTACCATGGAAGTAAATTCTTAGGCAAGCTGATTGTGCAATGAAAAGCATTCATCTGTTAATTAAAATCTGACCTGATCATTTCATCTGCTTCTGAAACACTGGTTAAATTACATTACTTATCAAAATAAGTGAAACTAAATGGGGCGATTTAGGTCTTTCAGGTG
Organism: Alligator sinensis; assembly: GCF_000455745.1. Taxonomy (NCBI): domain Eukaryota; kingdom Metazoa; phylum Chordata; order Crocodylia; family Alligatoridae; genus Alligator; species Alligator sinensis. The sequence goes on along the minus strand of NW_005841850.1, from coordinate 4,780,004 downwards.
CTGGTGTATTTAGTTATAAGTGAGACTAGGCCCCTATTGTGCTTGGTGCTCCATGTTAATATAGTAAGACAGTCCCAACCCCAAGACAGAGAAAGGAGAGACAGGAGTTATGGGTACCTCCATTTTACAGACGGGGGAGCGAGGCACAGAGAGATTAAATGATGGCCCAGGGGCACCCAAGGAGTCTATGGTAGCATAGGCAATGTGTAGGGGAAGCACGTGGGGGCACGTGCCCCCCACCCGAGATTGGCCACCACCGAAGCTGCCACCAGCTTCTGTGGATGGTCACTGCTTGCCACCCCCCACCCTCCCTGCCACCACCATCGGTGGCTGCGGGTGGTCCCCACTCACCAATGACGACACCGATGTCGGCAGCTGTGGGCATTCCCCACTCATCGACACCAACGCCGGTGGCTATAGGCGGTCCCCACTCACCACTATGCTGCCCTCCCCCAGTATCGGGAGGCAACAGTTGTTAATGTATGGTAGGGCAGGGTTTACAGATCTCCAACACCTCTGTTGAGGCTGTAACACAAGGCCAAGACACCCCTTGCTTCTATTACAATGGTTTGATTCTTAGTGCAGGTAGAACCTGCCAGACTGAAGTCCTTTGCTTATCAAAGGAACATGCCCAGCAGGAGCTCCCTGGGCAGGCAACCACGTCAGGGAGGCGAGTAGCACACTTCCTCCATGTGCCTCTTGGCCTCTCAGAATGGCCCTCAGCGCTGTCGAGGAAGGATCCGCTCCAAGCCAAGATCAGTGCTCATCCTGCATGCCCAGCAAATCCCTCTACTGAGCCTGCCAACAGGAACAGTCATTAGTGCCAGCCAAGACACCTTTCTGCTCAGAGCTTTGAAAATGGCAAAGTGCTTCCTATTAATATCTGTATTAATTACTGGTAATGCGGATACTACAAGCCACATTCACACTGACACACAGGTTCCTTTGTACTTACCCTGGAAGCACAGGGGGGCTCTAAATTGGGAGTGAATTACATTCATTCAAAACCCCTTTGAAGCTGCCAGATTGAAACAAAGGGCCTTAGATTAATAACAAAGTGGCTTTACTTGTCCAGTGGAACCTGGATGGAGATCAAAGTCATTTTGCTTAGGCCATGCTATAGCAAATGCATTTAACTGTTGCCCAGATGAGCTAAGTATGGATCACAATCCAATTTGAAGTGGGAGGTTCCACCTCTTGCTACCACGCCCCTCCACTCCTCAGAGCAGGTTCACACAGTGGCTCCAGATTTCTTTTCTTCCCTTACAGTACAATCAATATACGCTGAGACCCACATTCCTCTTTCTGTGTATACGAAAGACACGACAGTGACCTTTCACTTCATCTATTATTTACCTGGTAAGAGCTGGCATTTCAAAGAACCTGACTTTACAACAGAACCTGTTCTCAAAGATAAAAAAGTGCAGCCCCCTCTAATGATCAATTAAAGTATGGAAACTTTGGACCAAAATGTTTAAGCCAAGGGGCCTGAGGTTGGTGTTCTTGCACCTAAGTGCACAGTTTTATTGTCAGGAGGGTTGTGCATGCACACATGCATACACACACACACACACGCATGCATGTGCACGTACACGTGCATACACACACACATTCTAGTATGAACTACTTGAGCTCAGCACCCCCAAAACTACAGCATATATTTTGGACTTTATCAGTTAAGCCTACCTCCATGTTATAGAAGAGGGCTTCAAAATATTTTTAAAGATATTTAGGCCCCCAAATACTTTTAAAGTCTATCCCTAAGTGACTTGCCCAAAGTCAACCAGGGGAGATGCTAGGGAATGAATCACAGGTCTCACACCCTACATGGACCCCCTAGGAAGACTGCTTTCAACGGTAACTTAGGAGTTCAAGTTTCATTGAAAGTCAGTGGGACTTAGGAACCTGGCTGCCTGAGTCATTTGTAGAAATGGGACGTGGGTGTCTCAGTTAGATGTATTTTGAAATGATACCTGAGACCAGCATCCCAGAATCCATGATAGCAGAAGGGTTTTCCCTCAGTGTTTAAATGTCTTCTGAAAGTCTGAACCACCATCCTGAGACCAGAAGGACTGTAAAGTGTTACAAAAGGGAAAGGGCACAAGAGTCCATGTATGCAAGGAGCCATTTTTTAATTTGTTGATGAGAAAAACCTCTGTTGTAAGGCCCAGATCTTGAGACTATTGAAGTCTATGCAAAATTCCCACTGAGTTCAGTTGTATGGGTTCGGGTACCAGGTGAGTGGACACCTTGGACTTTGTCAGTACAGAATGAAGAGACAGAGACTCTTCAAGCTCCTTAAGAAGAAATTGACCACAGGCATCACTTAAGCTTTCAAATTGGGGGTGAATTTCACAAATGAGGAACTGTTTAGCTGACAACAGAGGGATGGAAATTCACTTTCCATTCTCCTAAAAAAAAAAAAAAAAAAAACACAGTACAATATGTTTCCAGAAACCCATTTCCACATTCCCTATCTGAGAGTGCAGATATTTCAGGGTAATATATTACTTGAAAAATCTATCATATGACCTTGGCTTCTACTCAGATAGCAAGATGGAGAATTTCATAGGAGTCTGAAGGGGTGAGGCACCCAACTTCTCTTCACTTTCTGTGGGACTTGAGGACCAGATTTTCAGCAGGGCATTCATATTTAATAATGCAGGTCAGTGCTTTGGAAAACCCCCGGAGGTGTCAAGGCAGCTCCCACTGGTTTCTAGAGGAATTGGACAGTTAATCTGGTTAGGTGTATCTGAAACTCTCACTATGAATCTATATGAATCTTGAGATCCTGAAATACTTTAGGATTTCTTAAGGTGTCTTTTATTGGACCAACTATGGTTTGAGATAAAATTAGACAAGCTTTCAAATGCAAGGCATTCTTCATCTGCCTTGCATTTGAAAGCTTGTCTAACTCTATCCCAACTACATAGCTGGTCAAATAAAATCTATCACCCTAAGAAATCCTTGCTCTCATATAACTTCTGGACCATCACAGATACAACATCACTCTTATACTATTGAAATATTTTAGGACATGGGTTCTGGATACCCATCTCCTAAAAGTGAGCAACATGGAGGAAAAGGAAAGAGTTGTAGGCACAGAAGAAAGATGCTAAAAGTACCATTTTTCCAATCATCAAAGATCCAACAACATGTCTAACAGAGTGAAAGGAAATATATCAATCAGAGTATGATTTTACCATGTGCCAGCAGTACACTACTGGTGAAAACATGGTGGCATCAGCTTTAGTACAAACCAGCAACCAGAGTACAGACCTCCAGAGACCTTAAGGGATGTACTCTGGCCACTAACAATTTCTAAAGGCTCCTTCAGTGCTGCTGTTTTGTGCTAGCAAGATTAAGCAAGCAGGGATGGGTTAGCATGGGCTGCAGTCACACCTTCATTTCACTGTGTAGACATACTCCATGTCTACCACTCTTGGTATATTAAACAGCACCTCCCTGAACTCAGATAGAAAGGTCTTACTTAGTAGGAGGGACTTAGGCCCCAAGTGAGGTGATGAATTTGCAGCTGCGATAATGATCTAACTAGGTTTCTTTAGCCCGAACTAGATTTTGATTAATTTATCCTGCATCCGGACAAACACTAGCAGTCCCAATAGGCCTCATGGAACTGAAAAGCATGACAGTCCTTTTCACTTCCCAGATTTAACTATCCTGTCAATCACAGTTAGAAGCAACCCAGAAAACCAAATGGGTTCTCATTAAACAGATAGCTTGATAACCGTGTGACCAGTAGAATATTTCATAGATTTCATAAACATTAGGGCTGGAAGGGACCTCGGAAGGTCATCAAGTCCAGCCCCCCGCCCAAAGGGCAGGAAGTCAGCTGGGGTCATAGGATCCCAGCAAGATAAGCATCCAGTTTCATCTTGAAGGTGCTCAATGAAGGCGCTTGAACCACCTCTGGTGGCAGGCTGTTCCAGACCTTGGGGGCTCGGACAGTAAAGAAATTCTTCCTTATGTCCAGCCTGAAACGATCTCGAAGTAGTTTGTGACCATTCGACCTCGTCATCCCTTGGGGCGCTCTGGTGAATAAACGTTCCCCCAGATGCTGGTGGTCACCCCTGATAAACTTGTAGGTGGCCATCAGATCACCCCTGAGCCTGCACTTTTTCAGGCTAAAGAGCCCCAGGGCTCTCAGCCTGTCATCGTAGGGTCTGCTTCCCTGACCTCTGATCATGCGCGTGGCTCTTCTCTGGACTCTCTCAAGCTTCTCCACATCCCATTGCATTGCAGGCTCGTGTTCATCTTGTGGTCAATGATGACCCCCAAGTCTCTTTCTTCCATAGTGCTAGCCAACATAGCACTGCCGAGCCTATAAGGATGCTGCGGGGTTTTTTTCCCAAAGTGGAGAACCTTGCATTTATCGGTGTTGAACACCATCAGATTCTCATCCGCCCACTTGCTGAGCCTGTCCAGGTCAGCAATATGCACATTATCCCTGATGTGTGAGCAGAGGGAGAAAGAACTGTGATTATGAGGCAGAGGGCACAGAAGGCAGGGAGATCGACTGTAATGTGCTATTATCTTAATTGGCACACGAGCTGAAGCCAGAAAACTGTATGCTTGCAGAGGACACAGCAAAGATGGTCTTCAGTGATCAAGACACTGGCTTAGAAGTTGCATTCCTTTCTCCATTCAGCCACAGACTTGCTCTCTGTCCATAGGCAGGTCATTTAACCTCTCTGTGCCTCAATTCCCCTTCTATCCAATGAAGCCAATACCACTTCCTTACCTCACCAAGGTGTTTGAGGATAAATACCTTGTATCAAAGATGGCAAGATACACAGATACTATGGTAATGTCTACCAAAGACCTGGGATAGACAGATACCACTGTGCAGAAAGTGAAGTTTATCTCCATAGAAGTGAATGTATTTATTCTGGTGTAATATCCCATAGATTGTGACTAGCAGTTTGTAAAGGTAAAAGTTCCCTAAGGTTTCTGTTTATTTCCATTTGGACTTTATTGCCCTGAGCAACAGTTGATGCACTACTGTGATGGTTCTCACCTTGAATGAGTTAAAGACTTGTAAGTGGAAACTAAATAAGAATATGAATCCATTTGAAGCTGCACCTAAGAAAATGGCCAAAAGGTAGCTCCCTCAGAGTCCTTCGTTTCTTGCTTTATTGAAAGTAGCTTTGATAGTAATGGGCTTGGACAGTTGCATCAGTGGAAACAAGGAGCAGACAGACAATGTAAACCACTGTTCAGGTGCAGTTAGCTTGAATCCAATGTAGAATTACCCCAGGAAAATCTGGGAGTAAAGCTATGCTGGTGTTAGGGCCCTAAGCCCATTGTGTTGCAGGGTAGCAGTTTGCTATAGGCAAACAAGCTATTATCTGGTCCTTCTCCACTTATCAGTGAAATGTTCTTGTAATGCCAGCTGCAAGCAGGCCTGTCTGTCCTGGATCCCGGTATAACTTACACAGGGAAAACATAAATGAGTTGTGTTTCCAGGTGTGATTTCAAGAAGAATCTAATGTTCTCAGGAAGAATGAATGATTTGAGTCCAATAGTGAGAGCATTCAAACAGCCAGCCAGCCTCAGTTTGTAGACTTAAGTGATGGAGATGCTTTAAACCAGGGTTGGCCAACCCACCATACATGCACCACAAGTGGCACTGACAGCCTCTGTGTGGCACATGGCAGACTGCAGAGGAAATCAGGGAACACAGCAACAGAGAGCAGGGAGCAGAAAGCAGAGCAACAGCTGGGGCATGGGAAGGGGATCAGAGTGGCACTTGGGAGGGCATGGGGCTTACCTTGTAGCACGTCTGCCAGAAAGATTGGTCCCCACTGCTTTAAACTAAGAATGGGGTTGTGAAAAAGGATCCTGTATCTAAAGCAGAAGACCTTCCTCTCTACCTGCCTACTTTCTGGGCACTGCAATGGTTTTTCATTACCAGTGGCTGCTAAGCATTCACCGCTTCAACTATAGTCGGTGCTTGTGCTCAGCATCTCAGAATATTGGACCTCTGTGACTCAGCCTTTCTATCTCTAAAACAGGAACTTTGAGACCCCCAAGACAAAGACCGTTGAGATCATTGGCTTGAACTGTAAAGCATTATCAATCAACCAACAGCAATAAGCATTAGTCAGGCACTTAGAAAAAGTGTTTTTGCATCAAGAATATTTCAAGGTAACCTATAGAAAGTTCCCAGTGTTTCACAAGTCATCTCACAAACATGGCACAGCAGTTAAACAATATGTGAATCAACCATTTACCTGCATGCATTTTGCTCCAGCACTCAAAGAATTATTGCAATTGCTACTTCACATCAAAGGAAAAGAGAAAAGAAATTAACCGATTATCAATCACTGAGAATCGGATTTATAAATTCTTCAGCAATCCCTGCAGGTTAATGGATGGACAGTAATTCAGTCACAGGGTTCTGCTAATACAATAAACACTTGAATAGGTTATGAATGTTATTGGAAAGTCAAAACTCGATTCCAATCTTGGTAAATGTTATTGGCCCTAGCATTGTTACCCATAATATATAGACGCTTAATAAATACAGAGAATACAGATTTAGTTCTTAAAAATGGAACCTATTGGGGAAAAAAATGTAAGAGTGGATTTAGGGCTTGTCAAAGTGGTGTACTGGCAACCCTCAGATAGCTTGATGGTGACAATGCTGGTATCCCCTATCCCTAGTCACTGTGTCTCCATGCAGTCTGAAGGAGCCACTGCCTACCAGCCAGCGTTGAGGATGACTCGAGAGAACATTCAGAGCTCCCGTTTCTGTTCTGTCTGCACTGAGACAGCAGCAGGACTGTGCCGTGGTGTCCCTGTGAACAGAGCTCAGCTCCTGTTACACTGACATGCTGCTCTCATTCTCATTAACGTGTATGGGAAAAATCACTCTCAAGTCCCTTGGTGACATGGCAGCTACCTAAAACTTCTAGAACAAAGCTGTGAAGAAAAACATCCAGATCTAGGGCCTGGGTTCTGAAAAGCTCTTTAAGCAAGTGAGTCCCAGTGAAGTCAACAACTTACTTAGGAAAGAGATTTTCAAATGCTCAGTTAGGAGCTGGACATTTGCATCTCGTTTGTGCTGGAAGAATGCCTTGCCAACTCAGGGTATGAACTATGTCAGCCCTTGTGCTAGTCAAAGGAACACAAAGCATCTTTTAAAATTTGTCTGTGGCTTTGGACCCCTTGGCATCAGATCTCAAAGCATATTACGCCCATTTACAGAGAAGGAAACTGAGGTACTGGGAGGGGAAATGACTTGCCCAACGTTATCTTGCAGGGCAGCAACAAAGTCAAAAACAGAACCTGTGTCTGTGTACCAGCCCAGTGCTGTAGCCACTTGGCCGCGCTGCTTCCCCATGTTAATGGAGTTTGCAGGATGAGAATGGCCACTCATATCCAGAACTAAAAGCAAAACCTCTGCCTCACACTAACCAGTCACTCACAGTACAGGCCAGGGGACCCTTGCTCAAGGAACATGATAGGAGTCATGGTGCAAGAAGCTAAAGGTGGTCAGAAAATGGTAACTACCAGTATGTCCCATGAAAAATTTTGAAAGAAACCATAGCACGTTTCATGCCCCCTCTACTCTCCCACTCCTAATTTTTGCTGAGACACATTAGATGCATTTTTTTACTAGAAAAGAAAAATCAGTGTTTGAACTACCAGAAAATGTGCTTTCTCAGCTCTTTTCACCAAGTAAAAAAATTATATTCAGAAAAAAAATAAGCAGAACAACAGTTTTCTTTTAATAAAAGGTTCATTTTCAGCAGTATATATAGCTATATATACATATAGCTATATATATGTGTGTGTGTGTGTATATAGTGTGTGTGTGTGTATATATACACATACATGGCTCAATAGAAAGTTTTCAAGCAATTCTGATAGACTCTACAGACATTTCAATTGGACAAAACAATATGATTGAAAACAACACTTGAGTAGAAGTGCTTTGTCCCACCTAGTTTTTTACGAGTCCAGAGATATGGTTCCCACAAATTTGCTTGAAAAAGGGTTCCAAAACTTAATATATCTCTTCTTGTTGCACTGCTATAAATCCAGAGGCAGTGGAATTAGTCTGAATTTACACCAAAATAGAGAAGCGACTTTGGCTCTTTCCTGCAGCATGATTTGTTTTTGCAGTGTCTCATCCTGCTTGGACAATAAGGAAGTTCTGGGAATTTATGGGCAAGCCAATTTTATATCACAGAAACCACTAAAAAACAATGGCTTTCTTAGCTACCGCACATAAATACTCACCTCTTTAACAAAATCTTACTGAATGCTATCTCTGAGGTTGCAAACAAAGGAGAAATGCCAGCTCAGCTGAAATTGTTGCATGTCATTACTGTGTAGGGCTTTGAGCTTTGCTCACTCTTTTCGTTAATGTGTCAGTAGTAAATTATTAGACAAGTCAGAGCTTGGTGATTTGTTAGCCTCTGTGCTAATGCTGAATGGGGCAAAAATACACCTGATCTTTTTTTTTTTTTAGACTATGCTAAAAGGGAGGTACTTCAGTAGAGAGAATAAGGAGAACTAAAATAGAAATGACTGAGAAACTGAATACAGAGCTGGATATTTTTTCTTATAGGTTTAAAAATTGTCAGAATGTAAAGGACTGTATAACCACCAGGGCATGACCCCTCTACATGGAGCATCTGGACCTTTGGTCTAGACGTGCACGGATAAATAGGCAAAGCACTATTGAGGCCTGCATCTCATTTACACTAAAATCACTTTATACTGGCCTAGACCAGACGTGAGGGTAAACCATACTTCTCAAAACAGTTTAAAGTGACCTTTAATGAGAATCAAGCCTTTTGCATACCATATTCCTTCCATTATAAGATGTCCTTGAATTTAAGATACACTCAAATTTCCCAACACTCAGTTTAAGAAAAAAACAAAGCATTTGATAAAGACCTGCTTACAAAGATACAGCTTCTGTGCTGCACAGAAGATCTTTTGTTACCTTTTTTTCCTTACTTGCAATTCCAGGCATAGGCCATTCTTAGACAAAATGTCTAAAAATATGTTTTAATGAATAGGTTTTTAAAAGTATGGCTTATATTAAAAGAAGTATGGTAGTTTATGGTCACACCTCACAGGGTTTGAGTGCATTTCTGAGCTGTTTACAGGGTGCACAATCTGGTCTGCTCACAGTAGTTCATTTCTTAGATGGAAGAAACAGCTTAAATTTTTATTTTGCTTCCATAAATGATTCCCAGGGGCATGTCCGGAGCTAATGAAAAGCAACCACAAATGCCAAGATAGTCATCTGTATTCGGAGATATCCACATCCCATTATTTTTGGCTTTACCCAGATTCCTGCACAGCCCCAAAGCTAGATTCTAATCTTAGCAACCTGGAGTTATATCTAGAATAACCCTATGTATTTAAATAGCATGAATGTGATCAGAACTGAAAGCCTAGTTTTCCTCTTATTGAACCAGAACAGTGAGTAATTCCTGTTTGATCCCTCAAGCAGGACAGAAGTCGGAGGGAACATTATGTCTTTATGCACTTATTTATTTACATGATGGCTAATTGCTGCTCCTGGCATTAAGCAACTTGCCAACACATTTGCAGTGTCACCAATTAGGTCTACTCATTTCAGTCCCTCTCACCTGTTTTAGTCCTTCCTAAACCAATGCAAGCTTCCATCAGTCGTCAGAATAATAACGGATAAAGGCTTTGACTTTCAATAGCACTCAGCACTAGTATCTAAGCCTGTTCCTGCTGGAGTCAAGGGGAAATTTTTCAGTGAGAGGGCTTAAGCAATACTAAGTAATTTGGACAATCTCAGACTGCACTCCTCAGTGCTTGAAAGGCTTCTTGGCAGTTTTGTTCATGAAAACGGCCTGCATTTTGGTAGTGTCTTTAATAAACCTACTGGCAACGCAGATTCCAGCTGGTGTAAACCTGCTGAATAGTTAATACAGGGACCCTCCTGGAGGGAAAAGATTGTTAAAAGGAGTAGAAATGCTCTGGGATCCACAGACAATGGAACTGGTGCTGAAGAGGAGGCCTTCTCTTTCCAGAAAACCCCAGCTGGCCCTCAAAATTAACACAGCGCCTGGGGCTTCTCCATTCTAAGGGATGGATCTCAAAGGAAGGGAGCCAGCCTCTCTGTGCAGCACAGGTAACTCAAACATGGGTGTGTACATCAGAGCTCCTTAGAGACTGTGAGCCTGGTCCAGCTCCCAGATACTGAGCCATGACTATTTAGTTCAAATTGTAGCAGCTCATGCTCTTATTTCTGCAGGTCCCTAGTTTAACCCCTAGTGCATTAACCAAGATGACAATCATCACAGCTAAAGCTCAGCCCACTCTCCAAAAGAGGACATGTTTGCACTGTGAATGCTGCACCCCTGGAAAGGACAAGCAGATAAAGAGCAGAAGGAGCCTTGCTGCTGGGGTATCCCCATAAAGAAGCCAAAGGGTACCCTGGAGCCCAGATGGATGGAGAGATTCCTTCCTCTGTGGATCCTTCAGCTCCAGACAGTTTGGGGATGCAAGGAAGCTGTGTCCATTACCCTCTCCCAGGATAAACCAACCTTCCCCGCTGTCTGTTTGCCTATCTGCAAATATATATCATGCTATCCAAATGCCTGGATAGGTTTACGAAGGGTTGGTAAGGCCCCAGCCATCCCCCACCCCCC
>NW_005841850.1:4763846-4769297 GCF_000455745.1 Alligator sinensis | reverse complement strand
CCCCCAAAAAAAAAGGAAACCTTAATAAAGTAAACTGTCCTGCATTTGGGTTGAGATGATCTAGTGGTTAGAGCAGAGGTCTGGCTCTCAGGACTCCTGGGTTCTCTTCCCAGCTGTATGAGTTTAGATGCACTTTAGCTCCCTGTGGCTGAGTTTCCTGTAAACTGGAGATAAAATTACTTGCCTATCTCATGGGGTATTGCATAGCTGCATTAATGAAGTGCGTAAAGTGCAATGAGATCCTTGGGGGGAAAGCGCTGTGCAGCAGCAAACTATTAGTTCTAGACAAGTCCACTCCAGTGCCTACCTAGTCATCAGTGCCTGTGCTGATGATCACAATAACAGTTCTACAGGTAAGTACATTCATTTAGCTTTGGAGCCTGATTTTCCTCTATAAAATATTAACAGCATGGAAGGCCTGTTTTTAGGACTTTCACAGGTTGTTCGTTTATTAGCAGCAAGAAAGCATTAAACTGATGGGAGGCCCGGGGCGGGGGAGGGATTGTCAAGCTTTCTGATGCTACTAGTAATCTTTAGAATCAAGTTTAAATGCATTTGTATTTGATTTAGGAAGGGGGAATTAGATTAAAATGTACAAAATAAGACATTCTCATTCTGTAAATGATCCCAGGCATTTGTTTAATTTTTAAATCGTTATGGCAAAAAAATAAAAAAGGCAGATGTAGATGAATAAGGAAATAGAAATAACTTCTCAGTGACAGAAAGATGCAGCAACAGCCTTTGTATCCTCGCCAGCAAAAATCTTCCAAACCATCCCAGTGGTTTGCCACAGATAAAGTATATTGTTTCTCCCACCCTCTGGGTTCTATGCATAGAATAATAATGGTTGCCACATCCGTCAGAAATGGTATTTCCCAGGATTAAGGATTCTTTCGAAGGTTTATTTTTATCTCCGTTGTGCAGTAGCACAGGTAGGCGAGCTAATGCAGCTGCATTACAGAACCAATTAACATGTAGTGATGAACTCCATAACCTCAAGGGACTTAGCCTCCATGAAGCAGGACTGACATCACCGCTTGTCTGTCATGTGAATTACCAGCGAAGATGTTTCTTCCTTTATAAGACAATACGAATCTCCTTGCCACATAACACTGACTGGGTTAGACTCAGCATATTGTATTTTTCATGCATTAGATCTTTTGCTGCAGCTACTGATTCAGACTATGCAGCTTTCCGAACAACAGCCAAATTCATCTGTGGTTTAAATCCGCTCCGGAGTTAATCTCTCCCAGAAGTAATTCCACTCAGTAATGAACGTGGCCCCAGAATGTCTGTCTGCTTTCAAGCACAGCTGAAAGATGTACGAGGAAGACAGCATTTTTTGCTGAGAAAAGACCCGCAGAGTTCTCTGAAGCGAACCAAGGGCAAAGCAGAAGACTGACAGGATATCTCCAAGGGAAATGCATGAAATGATGAGGGTTATTCAGGAGATACTTGACCTCAGAATCAGTCAGCCCTGAAACAATGTCCTGTTTTGGTATGAGGCACCATTGGACTTCCAGATAAGTCTTTCTTCAAATAAAAGCAATGTCTGAACTATCCAGGGTCATAAGAGAACTCGCAGCCACTTCTGGAAGAGCAGGGGTGCTACCCACGCGTTCTGCCAAGGTTTTAGTCTTCCCAGGTGTCAGGTCCCAATTCAAATGCTCTGCCCAGTCTAGTTGTAAATGTCCCAAGCCCTAGTGTTACCTTGGCCTCTCTCAGGTGATTGTTTCCCAATCTTAGCCCTTGCCACTGCTCTACCTTGATAAATGCTGCCTCCCCTTAGGCCCCAGCCTTAGGAAAAGGTCACACAATCAAAATACTTGTATGCACTGTTGCTCTAAGAGGGACAAGCACTGGAGGTGGCTGACACATTAACTTTGCCTGCAGAGGGGAGGTGAAGTACGAACCCTGGACTGCATGCCAAGCTCTGATGAGTATTATGGTCAAATCGGCATGGACTCTTCCACCAACCGCCCCCCCCAAAACACCCGTAAGCTTGGCTTTGTAGTTGATTTGGCAAACTGGAGCATCTCCTCCCAAGCATCCTTACATTGCACTCTCCCCACTTCAGTCTCTTCCATGGAGCTCCTATGGTCTAAACTCGGTCATGCAGCCAGATCACATACCTACCTCCCTGCCTTCGGGGGAAGAGTCACTGAAGCCACATCCAAAAAAACATGCCAAACCCCCAAAGTTTCCCTGGGCTTACATCACTCCTTGACAGGGGAAGGGTCAGATCCCATCTTTGGCATCGTATGACAACACCTGCCTTTGCTCCCCTCTTAGTCATGTGAAACACCACTCTGATCTCTGTCTCAGCCTGCTGTCACCGCTGCTCCCCATCCGCTGATCTCATGTTCCTCGCCGCCAGTGCTCTCACCCTTGCTCCCACCCCAGGAAAGTGCTTAATTGCTTCTCCTTCTCTTAAGGGAGCACCCTGTGGACCACACACTCCTCTCAACTCCAGCCTAGGTGCTTTCTGTTAAGCAACTAGAGATCCTTAAAAGTCCAGATGACCCCGTTATAGACCTCTCTGCCCTGTCTCCTCCAGCCAGTTCCTACTTCGCTACTATCTCTTCACTATCAATGTCTCATTGTCCCATTCCCAATCTCCACTTCCCAAGCTTCTCATCCTCTTCCAGTCTTTTTGCCCAGCATGTCTCACCTTTCTGATGTCCAGTTCCAGTCCCAGTCTCCCTTTCATCTACCCTCATGACAGTCCCTCAGCCTTTTCTATGCTCTCTCTCCTTGGGCAGCCATTACCTGTCTCTGCCACTAATATGTATGTTCCAGCTTCTTATGTCCCAGCATCTTTGCCCATGAAGTCCATCCTGCTTCTCTTCTGAACTGGTTCTCCCCACACCCTTCAGACACAGTTCCCCAGATGCACTGGCTCCAGTCCCAGTCTCCCTTCCCAGGCTCTTCAGCCAGTCTCTGTGTTCCCTCCTTGCTCTGTCTCAATCTCCCTTAACCATGCTAGTTCCAGTCTCCCCTGTTCCCTGGCTTTTTGTCACATTCATGTCCCTCCCATCCCACTCAGCCCCACAGCTCAGCCAGTCCCAATCTGCTCTCTCTGGCTCCTCGTCTCCTTACATCAATTAGCTTCTACTCCCTTCCCTCCCTGACTCCCGGTTTCCCTCCCCAGCGAGTTCCAACTTTTCAATCCCTTAGTCCCAGCCTTCCTCCCAACTTCCTAGCTCCTTTCCACTATCCCCGAATCCTTTGCCAGCCTCCAATGTCAGCCTTCCCCCAGGCTGGACATGTCTACACATGCTCTTTAATGTGCATTATCCTATTTTAATGCGCATTAAAGCGTTACTGAAAAAACAGCGCTATTTAGTTCATGCGCATTAAAATAGGCTAATGCGCATTCAGCATCACTTAAAAACCGTGCTCTTTAGTTAATCCACATTACGGCAGGCTAAAGCGCATTTTCCTAGTACCTCACAATGGAGGTACTAGATTGAATGTGCATTAACTAAAACATGTTAATGCATATGTAGACATGCCCTTTGTCTCAATCCACTCTCCCCTCAGGTGTCTTGTCTGTGCCCTTCCCATCTAGATCAGGCTGAAACATATATAACTTACTTTCTGATTCTACATTTATGTCTTCTCCATGTTACTTGCAAGTGTAGAGCCTTGTGGGGGGGTCTATCAATATAAAGGGATTTAAAGTATATTCAACAGATGGAGTGAGAAAGAGAAATTATTAAGAGCACCTGAAACTCAGTCCTTCTCAAGCATCATTAGACTCCCTTTGTAACGGTCTCCTGCAAATGCTGCAGGGCTAATCCCCACCTCAGCTGTTGACTCACAAGTACAGCACATGGCTAAATGTCTGATCATGAACCATCTTCTCCCTCTAGGCTTGGACTGTTAATTTTGTTGCGATGGAGACTGTGTCCCTGGAGCATCAGATCCAGAGTGTGCAGCGACACATCGCCTTCCTGAAGAAGGAACAGATGGAGCTGCTGCATGACCTGCACCTGGAGATCCTTCGACTGCAGAAGCATTGCTCAGGTGAGCTCTTAAGGTCATGGCTAACCTTGCGTAGGGACACCTCCCTGCACTTTCCCATCAAACAGATAACATGGACATCAAAGCACTGCACACTCTAACATGTGACACACATTATAGTCTGTAGGAATTAGACTGTATCCCTTTATATCATGTAAGCCTTCCAGTGGCTCTCACTATATGTTTTAGACCCCAAAAGAGGAGGATATATCTCTATAACTAGAGCCTACCTGTCTGTGTTATTTCATGAATGTAGAAAGTCAGAGCAACTGTGCTGCATAAACTCTAAGATCTCCTGGTTCAACAACTTTTTCTACACACACACAGATTTAGCTAGGTACTGTGCACCCTGAATCCTGAACACTTGCACTGTTGGCTGTTTCCCTTTTACAAAGAGGCTCATCGAATCCTAACCAGGGTGTGCCATGAACTGACTGAATCCAGCTGAATAATATCCACTAGGAACCATTTATCTCAAGATGGAAGATCAAATGCTATTTTAGCTGTGACACATGGTAGAAAGCCTGGGCAATTTTTTATTCTAGCAGTCTACTGACGGCATCCAAGATAAAACAGGGGCTTGTGCTTATAACCCATCATTAAAAACCCATCCTTTTGTTTTAATTCTGCACTAGATTACAAGGCACTTCTTGAAAGAGGATTAGCTTTCCCGGTGTTCAGTTGCCGCCCCATGTTCATCACTATCGTTATATCTGGCATTAGCTTTACTGCATTAGCTGCGCACTGAGTAGTAATTCACTGGTCTCTGAAAAAGCATTAACTAGAGAGATGATACTGCCACTTCCTGCAGTGATCTGTGCCTTCAAAGGTATCTTGTCTCTCGATTATTGATTAAGATATAAAAATAGTTCATCGTTTCTCCAGTGCGCCAGTAGCCTAAGGACAGGGAACCGGCTGAGCTCCATTGATAACAACAAGGGTGAGATCATACCAAAGTCTACTTCAGAACTGCAAGAAATGTGGTCCTGTTTTATTTTTTGCAATGAGGCAATGTACAATCAATTCCCCAACCCCCATACCAGTCTCTGAAGCAGGGGAGTAACACACACCATTGGCAGCCTGCTTGAGTCGCTTTCTGCCCATCTTGCTGGATGCGTTCTGAAGACAGCCACATAAATACAAGAGTTCTCCCCACCCTACCTCCCCTCTCTGATTATCTTTTCTTGGCATGAATTTTTAACAAGACATCGCAGTACAAGCTGCAGTTCCTGCTTCCTGCTGCAAAGCAGCCTCCCACCCTTTCCACAACATTCAGAGTCTCTGTTACCTAGGATTTAAGTGTTCAGTTGTGCAAATGGTGCAAAGCAAGGGCTAGATTTTAAATGGCAGGCAAAGATGTAAACTATAATTAAAGGATTCATCTTAAAAATAAATGTCTTGCTCTTATACAGCACTCTTCAGCAG
>NW_005841850.1:4734897-4763836 GCF_000455745.1 Alligator sinensis | reverse complement strand
CAGCAGGAGATTGCACAACATTTTACCTAAGAGATGAGCAGGATTCTCTCTTTTTATAGGCGGGGAAACTGAGGCACAGAGCAGTGCAGTGCCATGCCCAAGGCTATGCAGCAAGCAAGTGACAGAGTCAGGAATAGGACCCAAGCTACCCTAGTGCCAGTTTACCACACTAGCCACCAGTCCACATTGCCTCCCTTGAAATCAGAAATCTCACAACTAGCATCCCCAACCCTTTCCCAATACACCCATGTCCTCACCACAGCTTTTTTGAAAAGGGAAAAAAAGTATTTTTCTAAGAATATTAGAGATTCATAGCTTTTCAGGAGCCACAGTGCTCATCTACATATGACCTCCTGCATAAAACAGACCAAAGCATATCAGCCAGCAATTACTGCTCCTGTCCACAACTTCTCTTTGAGCAATGAAGAGAAAATAAAAAATGGCTAGGCTCTCAAATCATAATATTTAGCAAATATACCTCAGGGTTCAATCCAGAACCAGAAAAATTGCACACACTTTTCAGAGCTGGGTACGAACTAGGAATGGTGGGACTTCATTTTCAGCATGGGCAAGTTTGGGGCCCATTGACAACCTCAAGCGAACCTGGAGTTTTTGAGATTGGAAGATGAAAGATCGGGTTTAAAATTCTCATATCATCTGCAAGATATGCTTTTTAGCTCCAATCAAATGATTCACTTGCCTCCTTCCCACTGCCAAAATTCATTCTAATTCTACAGTATCCTGCTTCAGTAATTCACAAATGACTAATTACTCATTTTCTTCCTCCTCCTCTGTAAGAGGCTCCCAGGAAACAAAGACATACCCATAGTCATACTTTTGCTGTTCTGGTTTTTAATAGAACTAAAAATGTCACTTCTAGACATGAGAGGATATAGAGCACACATGAAAATATCAGCCTGGGATGTTTGGAAACACCCTTTGGCTTAAACAATCCCATATTTGGATATAATGGATCATTTCCTCCCAACCATTTCTACTGTCTGATTCCCTGATAGAGCCTCATTTTGGGCTAGCATAACCTAATTAGTTTTAAGATGGAATTTGATAAGGATGTGAATGTGACTATGAAGTGGTGACCTGCACAAGAAGAGTGACTTCAGTGACCCAGAGATCCCATCTAGACCCAGTCCCATGGAAATCAGGACAGTTCCATTGGTTTCAGTACAGCTATGCTGATCTCTGGCAGATAACAACCTATTCCAAAGACTGTTATACCACTGGTATCTGTTTGTCCAGGTTTCTGCATTGTACCCATCTCCTTACTGTCTGAGTGCCTTACTAATCTATATAAATGTATCCATGGGCATATCTACATGTGCAAATGCTCCATGGTGGGTTTACTGAGTAATTTACTCTAGAGTAAACCCACCCCAGGCAGGTATTACATGTGTGGGGAAGTGGGAGCAGACTGCTGCCATGAGCAGCAAATCTGCTCCCGCTTCCACCCCCACCGCCCCTGCACCAGACACCTTCAGCAGCCAGGAGGAGCTCTAGGCTCCCCCTGGATGGTAGCCCAGGGACTGGCAGGGAACAGGGGGCCAGGAAACAGCTGTCTCCTGGCAGGAGCTGGGAGATTGCTCCCTGCCCCTGGGAGCTGCCTGCTGCCAGGGTAGGCATCGCCACCAGAGCCTGGCTGGGAACAATATCCTCCTGTCCTGGCAGCAGGGAGCTCCCAGCCCCTGCCCCATTCCTCTTCCAGATAAGAATCTCCCAGCCCCCACTCCAGATCGTGGAGCTGGGGCTAGGAACAATCATCTCTGAGCCCCTGCTCTCCAAATGTGGAGCCGGAGCTAGGGTCTCCCTGCTGCTGGGGCACAGGAATGTTGTCCCCATCCAGGGTCCAGTGGCAAAGCCCGCCCCTGCAGCAGGCAGCTCCCAGAGGCAGGGAGCAATCTCCCGCCTCCTGCTGCTCAGATGACCAGGAGCACATTTACTCCCAGTCAGCCGTTTACATGTGCCATACTACGCAGTAATTACTCCCGAGTAAATTTGCTACTTGTATTTCCAGGTAGCAAATTTACTTGTGATTAGAGCAGATTACTGTGCGGCAAGCATCTGCACATGTAGACGGTGATGCTTACTGCACAGTAATTTGCTCTAATCTCAAGTAAAGTGTCTCATGTAGATGTGCCCCGTGAAGATCTGTGTTTCTCCCTTGCCTACGTGCCAACCCAGCATGAAGCTCACTTCATCTGTAAATCATGTACAGAAGAGATGGCAGCATTGTCAGCTTCTACATGCTTCACCAGGACTTCAGCTTTGTCCTGAAGGAGCCCAGGGTCTGTTTAACTCTGGATGAAATTCCAAGAAGGGGAACCATTTGTTGTAGTGGTTTGAGTGATGAAGAACCAGCCTGAAACATAAGTATCTTATGTTGCACAGACCATTGATATGACATATGAGGGGGACAGCTTTTAGCCATGACTATTCTAGGCTGAACTGGACACAATACCTGAATGATGCCTTTACCCTTCAGTAGAGAATCATATAACTTCCTGTCCATCCTAGACCCAACCACATTTTGGTATCCCACTACCCAGAATCCCTACTGAGACCAGCCTTAGTCTTAACTTACTATGTTCCAGATTCCAGCAGACTCTATGACATGGGTGGCGATTGCTAAATAGCTCCCAAGTGTAACGTATGGTATGGATTCCTCCCTCTCAATCAATTATGCTATTGGCTTGTTGTTTCTGATAATGCGCCTTTCTCTCGCTTAGAAAGAAATCATTGTTTCAGCAGCACTTTCGCCCAAAAGAGCTTTTCATTCTGCTATTGATGAAATGTTGCACCAGAGTTCCCAATGATGACACATCAAGGAAAAATACCTCCTGTGAGGTACTGTACAATCTGTCAAATACACTGCAGCTTCTCTCCCCAGAAGCCTTCCCTGGCACCCATAAATCTATGGAGAGCCTTCCGCAGGAAACCTCAGTCTGTGACTTGTCTTAGATAATGATAACAACTATTAGCCAATGACAAATTTCAGGTGTACCAAGGCGTGATACATTTTGGACCCTTAATCTTGCCAGTGTCACTTTTACTCTGCTTTGATGGTTAACATTTTGGAAAGGAAATAGGAAGTTAAGTTCATGGCTAAGTCCAAGATTTCTGGCCTGGAAACAAAGTTAAACAGTCAGTTAAAGAAAGCCTAATGAATACTTGGCAGCGAGTCATAAATTATAACCGGTTAACAGCCTTCACAGTGGTCACAGGGAAATTCATGGGAAGCGCTTTACCAAACAGAGTTAGTTTGCCATTGGGAAGAAAGGGGAATGGAAGAATTCCAAAATTCTGTTTCAGACAATAACTGTCAATGGGATAAAAAAGGTGCATCTTTCCTAGATAAATAATACAACCAATAAGCTATATTAGACAAACCACATTCCCTGGGTTGGTTCAAAAGCTGGCCTAAAAAACCCTCGATCCAATATTTACGGTACCAGGGAGATAAATGATGTTAGCAACCCTATAGCGTGAATCATGTATTGGAACAAATCTTGCTTCTTATAGAGAAAAATTGGCTTCTCTCCCACTCCCATTTTCATTTGTGCACATAAACGCAGCAGAAATAGAAATGGGATCATTCTGACTCTTTTATTTTTCTCCCAATCTCACTCCTGTTCCTGGAAGATGAGCTCAAATCTTATGGCAGTAATTAGCACGCTCTGCTAATACTACTGAACAAAAGAAGGAGGGGCGGTGCTGGTGATGCTGGCGCAGGAGGGATGGACCAAGAATTACAGCAAAAGGTGCCAGCCTGAGGCATTAGCTTATGGACCATTTGGGTCCAGTTTGGGTCCCAGTTACAGACATGTTAAAGGGACCTGCTTTCCAGAGGGCAGATACTCAGCACCATCTGAAAATCAGCCTGCCTACTACTCAGGTGTTTTGGATTGAGGTCTAAAAATCACTAACCACTTTGGGAAACATCGACCCTGAACTTAATTCTCAGTTCTGAAATGCACACACCATGTAATGTTGGACAAGCCACCTCATTTTACTGTGCCTCAGTTTCTTCACCTGTGAACCACTTTTAGCAAATGTTTTGAGATCCTCAGAAAAAAGATGCTAAAAAGTGCAAGCAGTTCTCATCGGTTATCATTGTGTAAACCACAGAAGTGAAGCTCAGGCCACCACAACTCCCATAGTGAAGTTAGGATTCAATCAGGCCAAATCTGCCTCAGTTCTTTTTAAACATGAGACAGACCCACTGATCTGAAATGTTCCTATAGATTCAAAATCTTGGGGTGGGTAGGGCTTTGGTTCAATGGGAAGTCAGCTGATTAGATGACTGTAAAAAAAGCAAGCCCCAAGCCATCAGCCAAGATGAATGATGAAGACCACATATACAAGAATAGTTAACTGGTATCCTCATGCAGTACTGCGATCAAAACTAAAATCTGGACTGTCAGTTATTTAAGTTCTTCCTGGTATAACAATAAATGAAAGCCTTGTTTTCTCTAATTTTGCAGACCTTTTCTCCACCTCTTTTTATTGTGCATTTCTGGAGAGCCCAGTTAACCAAAGTTCCTGCTCAAGCTTGGCTTTTTGCTGCTGTCTAGCTTGGGTTTTCAAAGGGGCCTTTCAACTCCTTGACAAATCCCACCCTCTGTTTTCAATTCATTTGCTTTACATAGGGGTTTTTTCTCTCCCTGTCAGGCCCAGTGTCTTAAGTCAGTCTCTAACCTGGAACTGTACTTTCATTGTCACTTTAACAAAGCTATCAGTTTAGCACAGTCTCTCTACCACCTGGACTCACTCTACCCTCTTCACACACATCGCCAAGTGAAGCAGCCATTCGCCTCCTTAGGAATAAAGCATAGTGTTGACAAGTTGGAGGTTAAATTCTGGGTTTGAACAGATCCCCAATTTACAAGCTAGGCTGTCTCAAAAAACAGCAGCATGCAATAAGTTGTCTCATCAGTAGCTGCTTGTAGCAGGCAAGTTGCAATTAATCATTTAGTAGCTCTAAGGTCTTTCCCTTTGAAATTCAGTGCCACTGGGAAAGATCAGCACTAACATGCAAAAGGGTGTTCATTTCTCTTTGACATAGCCAAAAGGAGGAACTAGTCCAAGCTTCCCAAATTAGCCAGAAGATATGGTTGAATTTAGCATGCAGGTAATTTTGCACTGTAATTTATAGGCAGTTTAGTCAATGCAGGTTACTCTGAGGGCAGCAAACAGCATAAATTCACAAAGTAGAAGGTCATGAGCTAAAGTGGAGTTTATATTGTTAGGCCATCTAGTCCTTCCCCCGACCAGAGAACAGCTGTTCCTCTGCTTAACCCCGCTATTAAGTTACTGCCAAGCCCAGAGACCTGATGGGTTATTGTTTATACTGCTTTACAATTAAATAAAAGATGCCAAATGAAAGGAGAGGAACTTTCAGGGAAGGACTTCAAGGCTTTGAAATACATGAGGCCCTTAAATGGTACTGATGCATTTGAACTTGAATTCTCTGTATTGTGGGCAGTGAATCAGGGAGGCGCAAGTCATGGGCCCTACATTGGTCAAAGCCTCCTTAAGCTACACTGGGAGATTTTGCAGAAGTGAAGGCTGAGGAAAGCTGCCACAGTCTGGTAGAATAAGAGGCAGGGAGACTTGCTTTCTTTGCCTTGCCCTCTCCCTGTCTCATGGATTATCTTACTGATCCATGAGTGCATGGGGGAGGTTAATACTAGAGGGAGAGGGACTGTGGGTTGGGTTTAAAGAAAATGCTGCTTAACAAACTCAAACCGTGCATGTAAATAAAATGTGGGTGCTTGCCAGCGCGCTCTGCAGCTGCACCTGCCCTGTCAGATGCTCTCATTCTGCTGCAGAAAAGGAACTGAGGAGGAGCCAAGTCCTGAAAGTCTGAGCAGAGCTGCTAATTCTCCTTCCCATGGGGTCTGTACCAAGTGCATTGCTTCTGTCATGCATTCGCCTTCTCCCCCAGTGCCTTGCAAATGAAAAGACCTGAGTTCACCCCTGCTCAACTCAGTATGTGCCCCCTGCAAAGCACAGTGCTCTCCCTCCTCATGCCAGGGTATCAATCATTTTCCCTTGATTGGGAAGTCTGATTTACAAACTGATGCAGACCCAAAGGGACTAGTTTAGAAGATCCACTAACAAAGACAGGGCCCGAACCTTTCAGCCTTTATAGAGGCCAGCAGTCTCTGCTCATACATAAAGCTCTTCAGTCACTTTTACAAAATAGTGTTCCTCCTGAATCTAGCACTCAAAGGCCACATCCAGACAAGGGCACCCATACAGTATGTGATGCTGCAGACCCATCTGCAATGCCATGCACAGCACATTCAGGTGTTTCCTGCAGTGCAGGGGTTTTTTTTTTACCCCAGGAGATCCTGGGGTCAAAAAAACCCACACAGAAAAAAAGCGGGGCAGCGCACACAGCTGCAGTGCACACCACCCAAAACTAGAGCCTGGCCTGCCAGAGCCATGCTCCAGCTGCCCGCCAGGCTCCCAGCTGCAGGAACACCTCGGCTACAGCTTCCCCTGTCCACAGGACCCCAAGTAAGGCTGCTGGGCCCAGCACAGTTGCTGGCCCCAGCCTCCCCTACCCTACCCAGGGTAACCTGCCACACGCCAGAGGGCATGTGGCATGGGTGTTCCCGCAGGACAAGAAGCCATACAAAGTGTGCTGCTGCTTCTTGTCCCTGGGAAACCAAATGTCTGCACTTGTCTAGACGCAGCCAAAGCTTCTACTGTATCTATAGTACATCCTCTCTGAAGGTACTATAACCCTCAGGATCAGATGCACTCAAGGTCAAGGGGACCAGTGTCTCATCCCAAAGCAGGGTACTTTGCTGCAGTGTTAGATTTGAAATATCCCTGAGACTCCAGCCCTTTCATTTTAGCTTCAGAAAAATAACATGGTCCATACTCATTTCCAATGGGGCAGCTGAGAGTAGTGCATGCCTTCCAGAAATGACAGCTTGTTCTCCATTATTTATACAGAGACACAAACGTGCAGAGGCCTCAAAAATCACGGCAAGTGCTTAGGTTTAGAAATGTGGCAGAGTCTCGTTTGGTGTGCAAGTGGGAAGGATTAGAGTCAACTTGAAAGAAGATTAAAAGAAAAATCTAGGACAACGATTAACCATTTCAGCCCATTTTTAGACAAAATGAAACAAAGGAATTGCGATTTTTTTCCTTTCCCTCTCCCACCCTTTATCTCCCCAGCTACTTGATATTTGGGAGGTTTGTGATAATTAACTAGAAAGACACAATTTGTAAAGGTTTCTGGGTTAAAAGGAAACTATAAAAAACTCTGCCCATCGGCAACCTGCATAAAATAGTTTTTGTAGCCCAAGGCTAGTTAGACGAAAAGAAATGGAATTCTTGGGCTGAGCAGTCATTTTTGTAGCACAGTGTCTATGATTATCCCTGAAGGCCCTTTGTGTCAAAATGAATAGCCATGTCGTTCTTAACTAGGATTCATTGAAATGGGAAGCTGCACGTTGGGTCTGGAGTAACTTTAACTGTAGTAGGTTGGATTTTCCCAGCCTCACTCGCCAAGCAAATACCTGTCACTCACTGGCTGTATGGCTATAGAAAATGCATGCCGCTGTAACTGGTTGAGAGGCATAAGTTTTTGTAGGCAACAGCCTAGACCCTCATTCCTCACTGACCCAGTTAGTCTCTAAGGCAGGGGTAGGCAACTTTTTCTGGCTGCAGGCTGGAACAACCCATGCTTGGTCAGAGGTGTGTGGGTGGGCAGGTGCAAGGACCCAGCTGCCGCCACTGCTTGTCTCCACGGTGGCAGGGGGAGAGCACCTGCAGCTGAAGCCCCACCAAATCCTACCAAAGCCCCACATCCATAGGCCAGCTCCAGTGGCTCCAGAGGCCAGATCCAGCCTGTGGGCCGTAGGTTGCCAACTCCTGTAGTGAGGTGCCTTCTACCTGGCATCAAACTACCATGACTAATGACCTCTCTCATCCTGCTCAAATTGATTATGTCATAATGATCTGGTGCTGGTGTAGGGTCCTGGTTTATGACTAGGACTCCTAGCTGATGTAAGAATATGAATATGTGTAATAAATAAATCACAGCACTTAGGTCCTGATTCTGCAAACACTTACATACATCAATATTTTTATGCCCTAGTCATCCAATGGAAGTCCATAGGAAGT
The DNA here is from genome assembly GCF_000455745.1 of Alligator sinensis. Taxonomy (NCBI): domain Eukaryota; kingdom Metazoa; phylum Chordata; order Crocodylia; family Alligatoridae; genus Alligator; species Alligator sinensis. Next base: position 4,755,679 of record NW_005841850.1, on the reverse strand, counting down.
GCTCATTGGAATTGGTCAAAACTAAGGCGTTCCATTACCAAGGGAGTTCTGGCAGTTTAAAAGCTTATTTTCATCTTAAATCTGAATGAAAATTCCAAATTCCCCATGAACTAAAACTTCTGAAAATATTCCCTTTGGAAATATCGGAGCAGCTTTGTTTGTTCTGGGTAGAGCAAAGCAATTTTCTTGACTTTATCATTTTGCACGTGTTACAATAAGCGCAGTATACCAGGATATTTCCCAGATGAGGAAATCAAAAATAAGTCAGTCAACCTTGTGAAGCAAAATGCTTCAATGATTTTTCATCACAGATTTCAGCATAAATGATACATTTCCACAACAGCATTGATATCGTTGAATCAGCAGATTCGAAAGAAAAACATCCCTTTGGAAAATTTTCACTCAGTTCTGCCTATCCATTTGTGCAAATATATGCAATTTAAGCATGTTTGTAAGTGTTATCAGGAGTTGAGGGTTAATTCTTTAATTATGAGTTGTCAGTCAATTGGCTTCTGATTCACATTATTACTCACAGACTTAGATAGCACTTTCTTTTTGAGCCTCTCAAATTGCTCAAGTTACAAACATCACTAACTCCACCCTGCATTCTTTTGCACCCAAAATGACCACTGAAATCTAGGAAAGTAACTGGAATCTTTTGAAGATGCTCAATGCTTTGCAAGATGAGGCCTTAGGGCTGGAGTTTCCATTCCATTTAGATAAGCAATCCAAATATTGGAAGCTTATTTGAAGCTTATCTAAACTCTTCTGAGGTCTGCAAAACTAGGGTAGCGATGGAGAGGTAGTCTCAAGATTTTGCTGTGCTTCTGGTTCTAGATAAGAGTGGTATGTACAGAGCTGCTGCTTAGAAAAGCACTTTGGAGTTCCTGTCCCAGTAAAGGGATGTGAAAAGGGCAAATAGTTATCTGACTATTACTGATCTTCTGAAAAGGAGGAGTTTAGGTACAGGCTTGGCCCATCTTACTGTTCTCAGCCATTCCCAGTTCAAACAGTGCCACAATATAAAATAGGCCCTGTCCTTGCACATCTCATGAAATCCCACTGGGACAAAGCCAAAGAGGCAAAGTTGACCCTCAGTTGCACCAGGAAGTCCAGCTGAACTTCACTGGATTTACTCTGGATTGACAGCGGAGTAACAGAAATCAGAATATATCCCTAAATGTCCAATAGCAGCAGCACATGACATGAGTTATTATGAAACACAATTCTGAGCCATGTCCTCAGCCAGTGTAAATCAGCATAGTCCTATTAAAATCAAAGATCTGGCTATCTGTGTTTTCCATTCTGGATCCATTTCCCATCCTCCAGAAACTTCATAAAAGTTTTGTGCAACCCACACTCAACCATTTGCTATTTTCGTGTGAGGATCAGTTCTAACATGTTGTCTTACCTTTGAATGACCTTCATGTTCATTGTGGAAGGGACCGAGGCTGAGCGCCCTACAAGGTGGTTTTTCCATCTTCTATTCATAGAAGGCACAACAAGAGTTGATGACTGCTCTGCTTTATTATTCACTCCCTCCATAACCAGAGTAGTGAGAGGATGCTTTCCTGGCAGTTGGTCTAGGAAAAAGAAATGGTAGCAGTTAGGACAGGACTAAAACATGTACCCTTCTTTCCCTGAGTGTTTAAAGTCTGCACCCTTTATCTTCCAAAGCATGGCTCACCTGCCCACGGGTTAGGGCAGTACTCACACACTCCACATACCCGCCTGGGCAGGCAATGGGGTACAGTGCTTTTGGGGGTGTTGTGAGGAAAATGGAGTGAGAAACCATGGGCAAACCACAGACATGCAGTGCAGCAGCAAGCAAGCACATACAGGCACACAGAGACTTTCGTACCAACTCTCATGATGTCATCACAAATCTCATAGTAATTGGTTCCCAGGGAAGTAGCCGGGAAGTTACCCAATAACCTTCAACCCTCTTTCTGTATTGTTAAATAATGGACTTTTAAGGTGCGGTCTGTGCAAAAAATGTTGCCAGCGCAGCTGTGTCAGTTAGGCGGATGGATAAATAACACCCTTACCAATATAGTGATGCCTGCAAAAAACAATTTATAGGCACACTGATGGTGGCAAAAGAAATCCTTTTGCTGGCCCAGTTGAGGCACTGGTTTAAAATCTTCTGGCAAAAGACCTCTGATTGATACAAGATGCGTCTCCCCTAAGGGATTTGTTGGCATAGCTCTGCTATAACACTAGCCAGACCAGCTGATAAGGCCTTGTGGCTGTAGGGGAAAACTTGACACTTAGCAGTAAGTGTCATTTGTGAAACCTTACTATTTTTAAGCCTGAATCTCATGGTTTGAACGCTGGGATTTGCAGTTGTGAGGCTGGGTTAAGAGTGGATGTATAGAGGAAGCCATTTGTGGGTAGCGACAGCAATAACTTTTGGAGCGGTCCTAAAAACGGGGAATGAGGCCATGTATTCTGGAGCGCCATCTGCTGACACCTTGTCTGTTATCACTCTAACTGCAAATAGAGAGCTGTCCCTTCATGGGCTAAACACACACACGCAGAGACACAGACAGCTGCATGGAGAAACACTTCCATGCACGTGCACGCCAGCAGAGTTCAGCTTCCATGGGAGCCCTGGCTGAGCAACTGTCTCTTGTGCCCAAGCATGTGAGTTTACTGCTCAAAGTATTTGTATCTGTAAAGTAGGGGTATGCTCAAACAAACCTGCATGTGTACCCGCATGCACACACAGGCGTGTGCTGGCATAAACCTGTAGATAGACCCACGCACACAAGCAAGCACAAACATGTCTGAACCCCCATGTTTTCCTGGAAGATCTGTTTGGTTTGTTGCCGGCAGCCAGCACCCAGGGGTGTTTCTTTGCTGTGCAGCTTGCTTGCTCTAAACCTACCAGCATGGCCTCCCCATGTAACCACCCCTGGGCCTGTGCTAATTACATGAGACTAAAAAACACAGAGGGATGGTGTAAGTGCATGAGGCACATGCCCGGCACACTGCTGCTCGCTGCAAACAATGTGACTGGGAGAGTCACAGTGAGCTACTGCGGACCCCGAGAACGCCGAGCTCCTAGATCCCGCTCTTCATGCCTCAACATGCTTTGCAGATGTTCACTTGGCAAACGTAAAAGTGTCTTCCCCCATTTTACAGACAAGAGGAACTAAGGCTGTTCAGCAACTATATAGATAAGGAGCATCACAATCAGGATCATCTTAGCTCCTGGCCTCATCTCCTGTGCCCAGAGCCCCAGACCCGGCTCTGTCAGGTGGACCGACTCTTTGTTAGAAGATACAGCCGACAGGAGTTCTGGATATTTGGTGTGCCAGGCATGTCCTGCCACCTCTCAACGATGCCAGTGTTGTGCAGTGCCTGAATCTCATTTCTGTGACACTTTTGGGGTTCGGCATGCATGCAGCAAGATGACAGACTGCCAAGCAAGCAAGTATATGGGTCCCTGGGCATCGTATGGAAGCTGCAATTGGAAATGCTGTCAGCTTTGCTGTGTTGCTGTAGCAGCTTAAAGGAGCTGGATGGAGAGGAGTGTGGAGCTGCAGTAAGGGAAGATGAAGACAGGATCCCTGGGATTTGGGACCTGAAGAGGCTCATTTAGCTATAAACAACTAATAGATGCTTCTTCTGAGGAGTAGGCATCACAAGATAGCAGTACCTCCTTTAGCACAGTGATTCTGCAGAGCCTTCCAGTCTTCCACGCAACTTCCTGCAAGAAATTTCCCTCTTCCCTCTGCCCCTTATTCCAGATGCTTAAACAACTTGGTGCAGCAAATGGACTTGAGCATCAAATGTGGGCTTGGTTTGCAACTTCACATTTCAATGCCAACACATCCCCCTAGTCTCAGGCTCTGGGATCATGTAGATCCATCACGGAAATAAAAATGAATTAGGGAAGGAGATGGCTGGATAAGGATTGAGCCTGGAGGTCGTGACAGCTGTTTGCTCCACCATAGACTTCCTGAGGTCCTTGTGTGCCTCCCTTCCTCATCACTAAAATTAGGGATTATAACCCTTCCCTTCCTCACAGGCATGTTGTAAAATGAAATGCAGTAGGGCCTGCGAAGCACTTCCTATGGTGATGGATGCTACACAGGCATCTCAGACAGCTGCAGACTCCATGTCAAAGCCAAGCTCTTATTTCAAGCCCTCAAGCTTTAGAGGCATTGGACACAGGTGATATGCTTGGGGGCAGTCTCCACAGTAAACCCTGATGTGATAGACTGCAAGAGATTTCTAGAGAGCCTTCTGATGCTTTCTACATGGTGTCTTGGTTTGAACATCCAAAATTTGTACCCATTTTTGATATTCTGGCTATCAAGTAACTAGTGTTATCCATTGGTATTTCTATAACATTGGCTAAGTGAAAAAGTAACACCCCCAGCAAAGACTAATAGGCGTCCTATTGAGCATGTGTTGCAGCTGATGACCCAAATGGAGAAAATCCCTCCTTGCTGAATGGCACATGGACAACTGAGATCTCCAAAGTAAAAGGCAGAAAAAATAATGAAATGTAAGTCATATTGATTAGCACCTATGCGACTGAGAGCTGCAAGGGCTTCTTTGAATTACTGGTAGGTAAAAAACACCATGCGGTGCTGTTGAAAAGTATGAAACCCTGGATAGAAAGAGAATTCATTACCCAAGAGGCACTTCTCTTAAAATAAAAACCTCTTTCAAGACCAGAAAGAAATAGCAGGGATTACACAGACATCCCAGGTTTATTTTTAATGCGTCAGTCAGGGTTTATGATATGACAGCCAAGATGGCATTTGATTTGGAAAGTATCTGAATACAATGCAGTGAACCAGTGCATTACCAGAGTCAGACTACTGGGAGCCAGGGCATGACCTACAATGAGAAGTCCCTCCTTGCAGAAGTGTAGATGAGGACTGGGTGCTGATACTGTTTGTACATTCAGGAGATGCAGCACTAAAAGCAAAATCCATGGCAGAGGCAAATGAGGCTTTAAGCCACCCTTGCACGGCCTGCGTTCTGGGTCACTGCTGGGGCAGGTGCATCGCTCTGCATAAATTAGGGCAACTATTGACTCTTCTAACACACAGCCACTTCCAAAATGGTACCTACAAGCTGTGTCATAGCCCAGATCCTCCACAGCACCAAGCACTGCAGACATGCCCTTCTGCCCACCACCTCCCCGCAGCACTGTACAGAGGTTTCTGGGGTAGGCAGCATAAGGTGGTTACAGCTCTGTATGGTGCCTGCCCAGGAAGATTTCTCCCTGGCTGCTTGCAGCATCTTTACAGCTGAACCATGGAGGGGCTGAGTCGTGGACAAGAATCTCTTGTCTGCTCTCATTATGTACTGTTGTATTCTAGCAACACCTCGAGGCACCAGCTGCGATCAGGGCCCTGTTGTGCCAGCCCTGTACAGGCATATATTAAAAGAGCTCCTGCCCTGAACAGCTTCTCATCCAACCTGGTATGTGGGAGGACTGCTGCAGCACTCTTTTTTTGTAAAGCAGCAGCATCCTTCTGGAGGACAATGGATCCACTGGCTAGAACAGGGGGAGAACAATGGATGCTATAGAAAGAACTCAACATGGTGTTTAAACACATACGAACACTTAGATACTCTACTGCACCAGTGAGCACTTCAGAAATGCTGACACTCAGCCAGAGACAAGGGGCCAGACTCTGCTCCTGCATACCCTACCTTAGCGCTATTGATTTGAGCAGAGTCTCTCTGGGTTTGTATTGGTGAAACTGAGACCAGAATCCTGGGTGTCTTTTTCATCTCTTCATGTCTCCTACAAGTCTATGAAATATTAACAAACTGTTCATCTGACTGGTGATGTATCTGTGTGTCTGTGCGTGGGAACGAGGAACAGCCCAATAAAGCAAACTCTTTTCATGGAAGAGCAATGAAACCTATTTCTAGGACTGACTGACACGATCACAGCAGCTCTGCATAAAATAATACAAAGGCAGCCAGTCTGCAATGCCTTCTTGGCAGTTATTGTTAAAGGTTCAAGTGTAGTTATTTCTTTTCCCATTAGAATAAACTATGTTCGCCCAGTCCCTTGGCCTCTGAGGGAGTCAGGATACACATTCTCTTGTGGTTACAGATATTTAACTATTTGGCAGGCTCAAAAAATCTCCAAGCCAAATTGTTTGGGTTTGTTTTTCCCTCATGCTTTCTAATCTGCACATGCATTTCCCTTCAATGACAAACTATTGTGTTTACATGATAATTAAAAACAAAACCCTGATATTATCTTGAACAGTTCCCTGTTCAAATGTTGATGGTTGGCTGCATGAAAATTTGAGTCATTAATATTTACGTGCAATTTGAAAATTGATCCAGGTATGAATATTAATGATGGTGTATAATGCAGGAGCAGCTCCAACCAAATTTACAGCTACGTCGGGCTAGACGTCGGACACGCACACAGTTATGCAGTCCCTGCCTCAAAAGTTTGCAATCTAAGTAGGCAAGACAGACTACAGTGTGTGGTAGAAAGGTTATGGGCACGACCATGTCAGTTAAGGGTGCAGGCTTTTTATGACGATCATTGTGCTTCTGCCAATTCCACATTAGAAAGTTGCCTGATGCTATTATTCCTGTGTCCTAGTCAGCAGATCCCTCTCACCAGCCAGCTGGCCTTCCCCACAACGCAGCTGCTGGCTGGTTCTCCTCTCCATCAAGAGTAAAGAGGACAATCCCGTGATACGTGCAGCCAAATCCTATTTCACCTTTATGTGTCTAAGTGGCCCCTACCTAGCCACATACCTGCAATTTTGGGAGCTCAGCCAGTTTTGATTCCACATAACACCAAGTATGTCCTGAACCTTTAGTTGCAGGAAAGCCAAGCCTTTGCCAGAAAAGTGCTATAAGCCCCCGACTGTAGACCAGGCACTACTTAGAGCACTCCCCAGCCCTCCTCTTGAAGCTGGCTCACTCAGGGAGACGGGTGCTTACTCAGCATGGATGCTGCCTGGAAGGGATGGGGCCCTGGCTTCTGGCCCTGGTCCTTTGCCCTTATGCTGTTTATCTAATGAATATTACACATGAGGTATAGAAGACCTATCGGGGAGCAGAAGCCTGGCCCTGAGCCCTAATCCCTCACTACCTTCCTTTGTATAGAGTTCTGCCTCCACTTTACCCTGGTGTAAAGCCAAAGGATTTGGACCCTGGTGTTGGCTCAGCTGACAGGACGGCCCTCCTGGACTGAACTGCCTCCCCCTCCTTTTCCCTGGAACACACGCACCATCCTGCTTAGATTGCTAATTTGGCTGGGACCAGCACATGATTCATTAGCAGAAGGGAATGGATTGGGCCTAGCCTCTGCATGCCAAGTCATTTGACAGATGCAAGGAAACAAACCCTCAGAGGCTTTTATTCACCTCCTGAGTTTACTGCTCTCCATTATCCTCATGTAACGGGCCTGATCCTGCTCCCAGTGAGTTCAGCACGATCGGATCAAGCCTCAGTTCTACAGATAGCTGTAAGATCATTATCGTCACGTCTGCTGCACGCAGTCCTGGGTGGCATAACTCAGCTTGGTACATGAGTACACAGCCTGCAGCCTTGTATGATTGCAAAATATCTTCCCTATAATCAATCAAGGGATTTCCCTAACATAAACACATGTTCATTAGATTTGTACTGCTTTATGCTATGGCAGATAAGACAAGAACACAGGCTGCATACACCTATCTTCTGTTTAGGGCAAAGACTAGGAGTTCAGAGGCAATTTGGCTAACAGCTACTTTGGGAAGAGAATTAATCTACGTGATCAGGAAAGAACTCTGCGTTCCAGAGACCAGTTGAGAACTCTACCAGCAAAGCCCAGGCATGTGCAACATGTTGCTTATCATACATTATACATCCCCTTCTCATGGCAGGTCCCCCGAGGGTATGAATCTAACTCAGCTCCCTTTTAAAGGAGCTACACCTTAAGACAGAGATTGGCAGCCCCTGCCATGGGTGCTAGAGCATGGCATGCAAAAGCACATGCACCTCGGGGTGACATCAGGGAAGGGCCAGAGCTGCGCTGCCACAACAAGGATCAGGCCCCTTGCAGTTACCCTGCTGTCCAACCCTGGCACACCAACATCTGACAAGTCAAGGTTGCAGGTGTTTTTGGCACTCTGCCCAAAAACATAGCTGACCCCTGCCCTAAGATCAAGTGGTAGAAAATGTATTTTTGGCCTCAGAGGTTCCAGGTTCACTCCCAAGACTGCCCAAATCTTACCCAGATATTCATTTACAAGCATCATCCAAAACAAAAGGTCATTGGCTGATAACATCCTAAGGACACTGGTGCTGTACTGTTTAATAGGCATCACACATGCTACATTAGGTAACAGGTTTAAAGATGATTTTAAAAGCTAAACAGTGCCAGGAGAGCGCCTTTGAGCACCTAGTGCCGGAGACAAGAATGTTCCACAGGAACATAGAAGGAGCTGAGAGAAAGAGACGGGCGCAGGGAAAGTAAATCATGAAATATTTCAGAAGGCAGTTTACATTCAGGTCTATTTTCAGTTCATTGGTCTGCTCTTTGTCCTGGTTTCAAGCACCTAAAAATGGTTCAAATGACCACACAAACAACTCTGTGTTTATATAGCCAAGTCACTACATGAAGCAAAAACAGACCGTTCCCTTGCTACAGCTGATGGGGCAGTACCTGTAATTAGGATGTTGGTTACGCCGCCGAGCGGGTAGTTGTCATTCAGAACGTACAATCTCCATGGCTACTTAATAACATATTAATACTTTCCATCTAACAAGCAATATCTGTTTTCACATCCGTGGCTCACTGAATTCTCTGAAACAGAAACACTTACCATTCGGGGCTGGGCTCAGTCTGTGAGACATCTGTGAGAGCCACTATAAATTACAAACCATCAATCAACAAGCTTTTTAAGGAGTAAATGTGACAATGAGTCAATGCAGAGAGCCGAGGTTGCAAAAATGATATTTTTGTTTAAATGGCCCTTTGATTTCTCTTCTAGAGCTGACCCATGATCTTGAAATGAAGGAGCTGGAAGCCCGTCAGCAAGGTAAGATCCAAAGCTTTTGCATGAGATAACCATTGAGATTTGGGATTTGACAGCTCCGCCAAGAGTGACAAAGCTGGCTACTGCTTCCCAGCTGCGCGTGGCCACTGAGACACAGCGCACCTGGAAATGCATTGCCGTCTTGGAGAGGGGACTGATGGAGCTGGCCTATATGTATGTATCCAAGAAATTTAAGGTGACCCAACTAGCATTGTGAAGACAATGCGCATAACACAAAGCACATGAAATGATTGTCCGAGTACTTGCTAGGGGGTGTAAAGTGGCCTTAAATCCCTGTACACCCATTTCAAAGTGTGCTATACCTGAATGAGTGTGTCCTTCTGGGTATTTTACATGGTTGAAATGGCTGGCCGTGCTTTTACTTAAACGCATTGCCTACATATCTTTTGTTGATTCACCTTCATTTTCCCTGGTGTCCCCATTAGGTAAACTCAGCGTGTCTGAACATCTACGGAAACACTTAGGCAAAAGCATTACAAATATCCTTACATTGCCTCACTAGTCTGAATCCACCTGTAGCTTTGACTTAACCCTAACCTGCAGGGACCAGCTGTAGGGGATTGGAGTACAATGTGCCAGATCTGCAAAAAATATTAAGTGACCGATCCTACAGAGCAAATAAGGAAGTTGTTAGTGCTGCCAGCTAAGGGTGCCATCATTTAACTCAGTGAAGTTGTACCTTTGCATTACAGATCCACAATTCTAGACTTGTACCCCATGAATTGTGCATGAGATTTATCTAGTATTTAGGCTGATCTGGCTTCATCTCTGAGATGGCTCATTTTGCTCTAGAGAACAGTGCTTCTGTGACAGAGTCACTTGACTATATGGAAGTGGCCTAAGATTATTATTATGTCTATGCTGGCCACCTATGTTGTGATGGCATTAATTTTCACACGAGGAGATCTGATCAAAAAATAAGACAACAATTTCGCTAAACATTTTAGAACGTCATTTTACTTTCCCCCCCCCCCCCCCAACAGACCCATTTCCAGTTTTTTGCAACCCTTTTACTGTTGTTTTTCATGGTTAATTTCACGCAATCATTACTTTGCCCCATTATCAGAAAGCTCTGGTTGCAGAAAACCACCTAACTGCAACTGATTTCAGTCAAATGTTGATAAAAATTAGAGACTTTCTCAGTACAAAACACCCAGAAAATGTCAACATCGCCAAAAGTTGCTCACATGACCTTTCAGTTTTCAAAACTAGCCTTTTTTCAATAAGAAAGGCACTTCTTTGTGTGTTTGAGTCACTGTCAGCCTGAGCTGGAGCTGAAATGCAGAGCTTTGCATGAAAGGCTTCGCAACCTAGTACCATTCCCCTTGAGCCAGTTAGTTCCCCAGAGGGCAGCACTTCCATGGGTTTGATGTTCACGCAATTACTCTTCAAAACTGCAGCACATGCAACAAATCTAGGGGGCTGAGCAGAATCCTCTGTGCAGGTGGCACTCGAAATGGCTTCGGCCCTTTTGCCTACGGGCTCACAGATCTGTGCGCCAAAGAGAAGGCTCCCTTGGGCTTTGTCATAAAGACTTGCAAAGATAGAGAAGCGGATTTAAAAAAAAAAACCAGGGGAGAGGAGAGAAATAATTTACCTCTCTCTGACTGAAGAGAGTTAACAAGTCTTCTGCGAGCAACAGCGTCTGTGGATCTTAGTGGGGATTATACACAGAAAATAATTACATCACATTTTTACTAGACAAGCCCATGTCAGTCCTAATAAACCCTCTGAAAATAGGAAGCCTCATCCATTGGTGAAAACAGGGAGCTAGGCATTAGGTTTCCTGGTTCTGTTTTCAATTTGAGGTATTCTACTGATTTACGAGGCTCCCTGGGGTAAGTGAGGCAGGGGCAGATTTTCAAAAGCACTCACATCCAGATCTTCAAGTACTCAACACCCAGAAGTGGGTGCCCAGCTGCCATGTAGGCACCTAAACAGAGTGATGTTCAAAAGACCGCTCTCACCCCACCACGTATGCCCAGATGTTCAAAAGACCGCTGCACACATCGTGTTCCCAGTGGGCTGAGCTCTGTGGAAAGTCTGGCCTTAAAGCCTGATCCAGCTCCCAGTGACACCCGTGTTTCAGGACTGGTCCTTTAATCTCACCATTTACCCTTGAGTAAAATCTCATAATGTAATGTAATAATATAATGCTATTTGCCCCTTTCTATCGATATTCACAAAGCTGTGATAAAAGCCTCTGCAGAAATGCAGAACAGGAGGGAATTGGACTTGAGATCTGTCTGACTTCCAAGGGAATAAATAACTCATTTAGAATTGGCTCACCTACTTGAGAAATTTACTTTTGGGGAGGGGTGGAGGGGAGGCATTTGCCAGTCAAAGGAGTCATTGAAAATCCAGGCACGTGTGTTGCATGAAGGAGCAGCCCCTCCACAGGCAGGTCCCGGGCTCTGATTTCATCTGATTTCTTATTATCAGCAAGTAGCTCTTCATTCCTCTCCTCCTTTTGACATTGTTCTTTTGTTAGAGCCTTTTTATCTTGGTGCAGATGGAATAAATACAGCTATTCATGCACACGTGCATGCACATGCACACACACACACACACCAATCTCTCCACCCCCTTATCACCCCTCCCGTCACCACTGGGATTATACAGCAGACTGCCTCACAGGCTAGTGCAATGGTATACAGTGAGGGACTGAAGAATAGGTGGGTGGTCAAGCAGGCACCTTGCCTCCTTTCCTTCAGTGCCATATTTCCTGGGTCATCCTCATTAACTAATCTCAGCACATGAGATGTGAATCCTCCTATTTTTTTGGCCCCTCTTCATTTCCAAGTGGATAGTCTTGTATTTTAGGGCTGTTACCATGTGTCAGCAAACCTCCCCAGCCCACACATCAGGTAGGAATTGCCCTTCTCTTGATGTGACCTAGAAGATTAGCAGGGCCACAATTCTCCACAGCCCCAGAGGGCCAAGCCTTTGCATTGAATCAGTTCTGTTGGAGGCAGCACAGACTTGGGGAAGGGAAGAAAGTGAGGGGCAGAGACAAAAACCAAGAGGCGCTGAACTCCAGCTCTTCTGAGGAAGAATGGTCCAGTGGTTAAGACCTTTGGTTGATGGCAGTTCCTCTCCCAGCTTTGCTACAGACTGCCTGGGCAACCTTAGACAGCTCAGTTAGCCTCTCTCTGCCTCAGTTCCCCTTTGCTAAAATGGGATCACAGCAATATCTTACCTTGCAAGGGTGTTGTGAGGATAAAGGTATCAAAGATGTGGCAATAAATGGTGAAGTCATCTAAGTGCTGTCAATCCAGGTGGTGAACCAAGAACTCAAGATCTTACAGATTGTTCCAGGCAGAAGAAATGGATGAAAGTCAAGTATACTCAGGTACTTCTATACTGAGTCAAGTCCAGGAGCACTGCCAAGAAGCAGGCCCCTCCTGCTTCACACACACCAGCCCCTCCCTGACTAAGGGCAGGTAGCTGGTTTACAACCAAAATGAGGTTTTAGTCCAATTCACTGCAAATACCACTGTCAGGTCCCCTTGCTGGCAGGCCCAGTGGAGAGGGTAAGGACAGAATGGGTCACAGAGACTGAACACTGTTCTCAGACCTAGTAGTGGTCCTTTCAGATCAAGGGTGAAACCACACAGTGGGTAGCTTGCTCTGCTGCTTCTTCTTGCAGCAGCTGCACCATATCTCCAGGGCCATTAAATGCAGAGGAAACAGCTGGGTGCCTCTTCAAAGAGGGTAAGGAGGAGTTGCGCACACAGGAACTACCCTTGCAAATGCAGACCTAGTAGCACTGCGCCACCTTGGTGCACCCCGGACATTTCTCATTTAAATCTTGAAGCTCTGAGTAATGCCAGCCTGTCTCCTGGGCACTTGCAGCAGAAGGTGGCTGCCGCATAACCCACTGGGCAGCACAATAGGAGGTACTAGGATTAAATATGATAGGTGGGTAGTTAGCACAATATGTAAGCAGGCAGGCAGGGCAGAATGATGGACAGACTGATAAAATAAAAAGAAGCCAAAGCAGATTGAAAGAAAGGTCCCACGGATATGCTGTGTTACAAAGATTGGCAGAGCATTGATTTCAGACCCTTGAACCCCAGTGTGAGGAAACCCTTCCTCCAAGTCTGTTTGCCTCTTCTTGACCTTTAACTCATGGGTCGGACGGCATCTCTTACAAGCTCTGCTCCAGGAGAGGCGTGCGGCACTGGTGGCCAGCAGGGGGCACTGGGAGAACAGCAGTTCTTGCTCCCGGGAGGGTGGAGTGGAGTAGAGAGATGCCTCCCCAGGGCTCTGGATCCACTCCCAACTGCTTACCACTCCCACCTCTCACCAGCCCTGCAGCACAGCAGGGCCCAGACCTTCCCGTCAGAGCTGCTCACTCTTTAAAGCCTAATCAATAGGAGACATGGATGTGTGCCAGAGAAATGCAATGCTCTGAGCCTGCGGGGCTATTTTTAGAGCCTCACGTTGTCCGGCTGATCACAGGACGTTGTGCCAGGCCAAGCAGCGAAGCAAAGCCTGCCTGCTTGACAGCCTCTGTTCACCAACCCAGGCAGGCATACGGCCTGCTGTTGGCTGTGTTAGGGTGTCAACAGCTGTGAGCTGAAACATCTGGGAGGAAGCAGAGTGGCCTAAATCCTTCCTAGGAGCAAATCAGGGCAGAGGGTGAGAGGGAAAGGAGATGAGTGGGGTATGGGTTGGAGGAAGTAGGGGTGGGAACTCCGATACTCCGATCTTTACCGCTTTCAGCAAATCAGCCATGATGAGGGAAAGTGGCACTGCCTTTTTGGCCTTGCATGGAGCTCCTCACCCTGCCTCCCAGATGCTGGTGAAGTGCCAGGGCAGAGCAGCATTTGGGGCATGGACTAGAAGAGGATCAATGGAAGACCGAAAGCTGATCTGAGCAACCAGCCAGGCTGCCTGTCCCGGTGTCCTTGAGAGCCAGCACTAGACCAAAAAGGTCTTTTCTCTGCCAAAGCAAAACGGTGGCTTCTTGCATTATAAATCCAGCCTGTTCACATACTCCAGTTCCCTTCTTCCCAAGTTTCGGTTTCCTGGTGGGAGGAACAAAGCCCCGAAACTGAGCCGGCCACTCCCATCCGTAGCTGGTGCTTGATTCCCAGAGCCAGCCCAGTCCCGAGCCAAGTAGATGACACACGTCTTCCTCCCAAGGGAGCAGTGAAGGAGATCCAGCCTCACACCTGAATGACTCTTCAGTGTTCAAACACCCATCATTGAGCAAATGGGGCTGTTGCTGACACAGGGTTCTTGAATCCAAGTGAATGTTGTCAGCTATGTTTTGCTGTCTTTGAGGTGTAGCGAGGCAGCTGACTCACCAACAATATACTGTACGGGAGACCATAATTTCCACTGAGCACCACCCACATGGCTCTCCTCAGCGTTCGGCGCTGCAACAGCTTATGAATGGCAGTATCATGTTCACTACATTTATGGGCCAACAGTTTAAATTAAGGTGTCATCAAACGATTGCTCTTCAAGTGCCATTCATGCAATAAATCACTTGATGCAACTGCCTCCCTTAATACCTCATTATAAAGGTAATTAAGAGATGATATAAAGTGGTTACAAGCATCTTGGCAAAGGCAAGGTATTGATTAAAGACAAGTAAAGCAAACCTGGGAATGTCTGAAGCATAAACTGTGATGGAGCCCCTTAACAATCAGCCTGTTTTATGTCCTGTCCCCAAAATGGTTGTTTTCAGGGACTTTCAGTTAGAATAATGTAAGGCAGATGGACCCTTGGCCTTCTCCATGCACAGATGTTGCACTAGTGGAACTTCAATGTTTGGGCATCATCGCTGTCCCCACCTGGCTGGGGTGTTTTACATTACAGCTGTTCTAGGCTGTCAGAGGGCCTTTGCCAGCACTGTTCCTTGGGAGCCTTCTAGCCCCCAAGGTATATCCCAGAAACTAGACTGCGGCTCCCTTGTACCTCAGTTCCCTGCCTTTAAGATGGAGACCATCTTTATTATTATCATCCACATCCTCAGTACCAAGGAGCCCCTCTCACAGAGCAGGACCACCATCGGCCCTGTGCCAAAAAACACCAGTCTTTCCTTTCTCTCAGCCTTGGTCCATCTTGCCTGTGTAGACATCAAGGGACCTTAAGGCCTGCAGGTACTACCATGCATATAATAAATTATCACAGCCAGATTGCCTCTCCTGTGTCTTGCTCTTACTACTGCTCTACAATTTTACTAACACAGAGAGAGAGGCCATCTTTCTGCCTGACTTCCTGCCTGTGTGGATGGAGAGAGATGAACCACCTGCGCTACCTACACCCACTCCGGGAGATCACAGGAGGAGTTCAGTGTGTGCACTCACAGCTGCCCTGGCCGCTCTGTCTCCTGGATCAACAATACGTGTCATGTCCTAGAGAGACTAAAGGCACCCGACACTTTATGGCCCCACAGCCTTCTCCCAATGGACCTTCTGCCTGTGTACTGGCATACAACTTCAACCAAATTGGGCTTTTTTTTTTTTGAGGGGAGCTGGAATCTATATCTGAGGGCTATGAGGACTCAGAGGCAACATCCAGGATTCACAGGGCCTCAGCAGTTGCTGCTAATGTCTGCAGGGACCTTGGCTAGTGCTTGCTACAGGGATTCCAGCACTAACCCAGCAACATGCAAAACCCCTGCTGATGCTGCACAATCCTCCTTTTCTTTCCTGTGGAGTTTTCATGGACTTGGTGCAGCTGCTGGCAGCCAGCACTGACTTTGAGCAGTGCCCTTTATGGCGCAGATAATAAATCACATTCCTGGCAAAGATGCCTACGCCTTTGCAGTGGGTCAGTGTTCCCGGCTTCTTCGCACTCAGCCTCCCATCTTGGAACTCAGTGATGATGACAGCCTCTTAATCCCAGGCACCAGCTGAGCACTAGTTCACTAGTTCATTTGAGTGTTTTTAAAATCTGGGGGGGATCACCCCCTTATCCCTTCTAGGACTGAAGGGGTTATCTGTAAATGGAATCACTGCACCATGCCATTCCAGGAAGGGCCTGACTGAGATCTCAAGATAGGCTTTGAGCAAAGCACCAGGTAGACTTTCGATTAGGGCACCAAGTAGCTCCAGCACTGGCTGATGAGGCTTTGAAGCCTTTCTGTGCTAGGACACAACTTCCAGTCAGCTCAGCCTTGCTATCTCCCCATTCCTGATTCTGGGCAATGCTGATCCACCGCCCAGAGAGCAGTCTGGTGTCAAGAGCACAACTCTTTCCTTCCTCCAGGCTCTCCAGGACACCAGCATGACCATAAGGAGGGTGCAGGGGAAAGAAAGAGCCCCATGTT
This sequence comes from Alligator sinensis, assembly GCF_000455745.1. NCBI lineage: Eukaryota > Metazoa > Chordata > Crocodylia > Alligatoridae > Alligator > Alligator sinensis. The sequence goes on along the minus strand of NW_005841850.1, from coordinate 4,739,341 downwards.
GCAAGACTCGTGACAGAATGACGCTGACAGCAGGGCGAGGAAGGCAGCACAAGAGCCAGAACAGAACAAATAAGCTTTGCCAAAACTGGCCCCAGCAGCAGCTGTGACAGATAATGCAAGGAGAAGCAGGCTCTGCATACAATGGCAGTTCTCTCCACCCCTTGGGAACAGCAGCTGCCTCTTAGTAGGGCAAGCTGATGCCAGCACTGTCTCAGGAAGATGGAGAATTGTCAGTCCCAACCCTGCTGGTCCAGCCTTAAAAAAAAAGCGGGGTACAGGCAGCAAAGGCAGCGGGAGTGATGTCATGCTGAAGGCCTTTCTGCAGTCGCTTCTTGTGTCGTACAAGGGGGATGGGGACAGAGACTGAACAAAGCAATCTACAGATGCTGTTTCACACAGCAGGAAGGAGGAAGGGACAAGAGAAGTGTGTGCAGCTGTTTGGGGAGAAGTCCAAGGATGCAGTGATAGAGATGCAGAGCAGACACCTGCATTGCACCAACAGAACAGGAGGAGGAAAGCCTCAGTCTACAGTGATGTCAGCCTCCTGCCTGGGGGCAGCCAGGGAGTGTGTTCTCTGCAACAGGAATGAGAGCATGCAGAGGAGCCACACCACCGAGCTCAAACCTCCCCAGTGTTTCCGTTTGTCTGGATCGGGGCAGTCCTTCAAGCCCAGCCCTGCTTTAATGCATCTCACCATTCAAAGCAGCTTACTGAAATGAGAATGAATTTCACCCCTGCACGATGGGAAGCACATAAATGTACTTAGTGCCTAATGGGTGGAATAGGATCTGGCCCACAGGGTAGCTGTGCAGCAGCCTCAGAGCTCAGGCAAGGGCAGCTAATGTTTATAAGTGAATGCAGTTACAAATGTGTGTGCACACACACATACACACACACTCACTCTCCTTCAGAGCTGCTCACCAAAACTCATCACAGACAAGGAAGATACAAATTAATCATGCAAACAAAATACAGGGGCAACTCTGAGGCCTGACTTTCTGTCTTTGCTTGGGCAAAACTTCCACTGCCTTTTAAGACCAGTTGTTCCAAACACAGGATCTAAAAATTAGGTTCCTAAATCCTTCCTTAAACATCTGAATATAAATGGCCTGATCCTCTGAGGTAAGGATGCTACTGCAATAGAGAGAGCTGCAGGGGCTCAGCACCTTTCACAAGCAGCTTGTATTAAGGAACCCAATTATGCAATACCCTCACTGGGAAAATCTGCCCTATACATTTGCTTCAAAACCTAGGAATTGGTCTGCATAAGGATGGAGTGATTCCTGCATCAGCAATGCATCTTTTCTCAAACGTTTGGTAGCCCTTCACCTTGCATATAGATTACCAAGTTCCCTTTTCACAGAAGCCATGATAGAAAAAATAGTGACATTCCTTTGACTAAGCCCTACAGTGTCTGACCATTGCAGCTTTGCAATTGCTGGCTGCAGCACTGAGAAGGGGGAAAAAAGTCCCCATGCTCTGTGATAAGTCATTACCGTTCCTACAAAAAAAGTCATCCTGGCTCTTTCCTGCATCGGAAATGGGGTGACTGTGTGTTCCCACCTGCATCATGCAGACCTACTCCATCTCCTGGGCTGGATCCTGTACTGGGTGTGAAGAACAGGGAATGAAGGTCACAAGAGCTGCTGTTCATTATCTTTTGCTTTTCATTTGCAATTCCTGAACTGTGACGTCATGTCAGCAGGGCTGTTGCTTGGGTCTGTCCTTTGCAGCAGAGGAGGCACAGAATGGCGAGATGCCTGGGAGCACAGAACTCCCCCACATAGGCTGGGGATTTTTACTGCAGTGCAGTGTTTGTAGTGCAGCCAGTGCACAATGGTTTTAAAGGCCACGTCTCCACTGCCCCTGTGCTCAAGAGTATGCCCAGAAATGGGCATATCTCACCCTCTCCCCATCCTGTGCCAAATCCTAGAGACTGGAAAATGTGGCTGCTTTACAACAATGCTGACCACACACACCAATAAACAAGTTCAGGACACAGAGCTCCAAGGTAGCGCATTACCTCCTTGAAAGGAGCAACTGGGTGGGGTGTGCATCATAGAGATGCTCCTGGCTGCAGCATGGCAGCAGCATATGTGTGCGTGAACTGCATTAAGGGGCAAATGGTTACCCCTTAGCCTGGGCTATGTGTATGCCCTTGACTGCCCTCTGTTCTTACAGCAGATCCTCACCCGTGGATCTCCCCACTGGCAAAACAGTCTACCTGGAGAGGGATAGGGGCACAAAAGTGCTGGCTGCAGTCTGGAGGCACCCAGAGTATGGACAGGTGGCTGGGGTGCAGTCAGGGTCTGAGCAGAGAGGAGATGTACTGATACTGCAGATGGCAGGGGAACTAATAGAGCTTGGCTCAGATTTCTCACCAACTTTCCTGTCCCCCCAGCGCGGCTGTCCCTAATGGGAAAGGAGCACCCCCAGCACTCCCAACAGTGACTCAAGCCTTCAGTCTGTAGTTGGCTCTGGAATCCATCGGTATGAAAGGTGTCAAAGGAATGGAGCTCAAGATAACAATTGTTGCTATTATTAGTGGTAGCTCAAATTGTGCTTGGTTCATGGCTCACACAATGAGTACATGTCAATGTGAGCAATTGCTAATTATCAAGTCTTCCATCATGCTCTCTCTGACAAGCAGGGAGCTATGGAAAAAAAATACTCTTCAGTGCTGCAAAGAAAACAGTCACCTTATTAATTCTGCCCAGCATGGCCTGGTGCAGCAAAGCTAATACATTCATATTTCCCCTCTGGGAACTCTAGATTCAAATCCTGGCTCAGTTGCAAATGAAAATAAGTTGGGTGTTGAAAACCATCACATAATCAACAATACTTGCTCAGGAGACACCTGAGATAGGAGCAGCAGGGATTTTCAGGTCAGGATCAAGCTGGTAGAACAGAAGGCAAGGAGGGCCGCACCCAGAGGGTGGTGGTGGACGGGTCTTATTCGACCTGGAGGGATGTGGGCAGTGGGGTTCCCCAGGGACCCGCACTGTTCAACATCTTCATCAGTGACTTGGGCAAGTGGGTAGAAAGCACCCTGTTCAAGTTTGCAGATGGCACTAAGATGTGGGGTGAAGTGGGTACACTAGTAGGAAGGAACAGGCTGCAAGCGGATCTAGACAGGTTACAGGGGTGGGCCGAAGAGAACAGGATGAGGTTCAACACTGACAAGTGCAGGGTGCTGCACCTGGGGAGGAAGAACCAGCAGCAGACCTACAGGCTGGGGAACTCCCTTCTCGCCAGTGTTGAGACAGAAAAGGATCTTGGAGTCATCATTGATGCCACAATGAACATGGGCTGACAGTGTGGGGACACGGTCAGGAAGGCCAACCGCACCTTGTCATGCATCCACAGATACATCTCAAGCAGGTCCAAGGAGGTGATCCTCCCCCTCTACACGACACTGGTCAGGCTGCAGCTGGAGTGCTGCATCCAGTTCTGGGCGCCGCACTTCAGGAGGGATGTGGCCAATATGGAGAGGGTCCAAAGCAGGGCCACCCACATGATCAGAGGTCAGCAGGGCACGCCCTACGAGGAGAGGCTGAGGGACCTGAACCTGTAGTTTCAGGCTAGACATTAGGAAGCGCTATTTCATTGTCAGGGTGGCTAGGACCTGGAACCAACTTCCAAAAGAAGTGGTGCTGACTCCTACCCTGGGGGTCTTTAAAAGGAGGCTGGACGAACATCTGGCCGGGGTCGTTTGACCCCAGTACTCTTTCCTGCCACAGCAGGGGGTCGGACTAAATGATCTCCTCAGGTCTCTTCCGACCCTACCAACTATGAAACTATGAGTTTTGCCCAGCCATTGCTTACCTTTATGCCTGGGTTTAATTGGTTTCACAAATTCTTAGTTTCATACGCAACAAATTAAGATCAAGAAAGAAAGGGTTATTTTAAGCCACAAAGCTAGAGGAGCAACAGTTGATTGATACTTGGAATTGTGGGAATGCCTTAGCACTTAAAACCTGGCTGAGTGATGACTAGCATCTGAGAGGATCCAAACCTGAATGTGTAGATCCAAGTGGTAAAGCTTGGAGTGATTGTTTCATGCTTTATCACACCATACCTTTTTTTTAACTTATTTGCCATTGTAACTAGGACCTTGCCCTGCTACTTCCAATGGAAGAGAGACCTACAGAACCATCATCTGACAGTCAAAGTACACTACATGAACAACAACAAAGGTTTCTGGGATTTGAAAACATTCATTTAAGGGCAGCTTTTTCCAAAAAGCTCAGGGTGCCCATTGAAGACTGGATTTTCTAGATGTCAGCACCATTTGTAAACGTCTTAATGAGGCAGTCAGACTGTCATCCAGGGCTGACCCAGGAACACTCCCTTAATCACTGCAAGATCATTTTTGCCACCTGCGGCAGGTTCTCACCAGTAGAAGAAATGCTGACCTTTCCAACCCAATGAGAAGCAGGAATAG
>NW_005841850.1:4715283-4734884 GCF_000455745.1 Alligator sinensis | reverse complement strand
CAGGAATGGCAGACAGGCTGTTTCTCATTTTTAGGAATTGTCCTGTCCAGTTTTGTAGACTGAAGTGTTGAGGTGAGCATCTTAATGTTTCAATATTGGCAAACTAAGACTCTGATCCTTCTGGGATCTGGCCACAGCTAATCCCCTGCATAAAAGCAATTATGCCTTTGAACAACTCCTGTTCCTCTTGTGCCTGGGGTGCTGCTAGATCTTTTCCTAAAAATAGATTTGTTCCCAAGCATTAACAGCAGCCACAATTAGCTCTCCTGCAGCCTTGTACTGTTGCAAAGGAAAGACAGCCTTTTGGTTCCTGTGGAGACTCCACTTGGCCATCAGTTAATCTCTTTGCCCTTCAGCTTTCTCATCTGTAAAATGGGGATAATTTCCCTTCCTCATTGGAGTGCTGTGAGGCATAATCCATTAACTTCTGAAAGCCCTTCAAGATCATTAGGCAGAAGGGATTATGGAACGTGAAGTATTATTATCCAAATTACTTTACAGGCATTAACTAATGAAGCTTGGTCCCACTGCTCCTGTGGGGTGGATGAGTGAGTATCATTATCCCCACTTACAGGCAGGGTGGGAAACTGAGGTGCAGAGGAGACAAGTGACTTAGCCAGAGGCACAAAAGGGGTAGGGCACTTATCCTACTGTCTCCTTTGGGTTTGAATGGAGAAGCACTGGCTATATTAGACCCTTGACAGACTCTTGAGTTTTTTGAGTCACGCCCTGGTTTTCAAGCTGTTCTGACATGACTCAGATGCAAAAAGGTAGTGAAAGCCTCAGTCATCCAGAGGAGCTGCTGAGAAGCTGGCTGGGGAGCTAGGGAGAGTGCCTCTCTTTTAACAAGTCCGGTCAGCAGTTCTGACTCTGGCAGTAAGTCTATGACAGGAACAGAAAGAAGGCAAACAGGCCAAGCCTTAGTAAGCAGAGGTGACTGGGCGGTGAGTAAATAGCTACGGAGAGAAATGCTGACTCTGCTCCAGCCTAGGGCATGCCACAGCACCCAGCAGACGCTTGTGTAACCGAAGGATCTGGCCTTGGCCCTTCCTTCAGTAGGGCTCCCCTGGCACTGCAGCTGGAGAGAGTTACTTGGGAAGGGAATCCAAAGCCGTTCCAGTCAAGTAGCTTTCCAGCCTCTGTGGAGTCCCTATAACATGCATCCTTTATGGGATTATGGAAACATAAAGTATTACTATTCAAGTTGCTTTACAGACATCAGCTAATGAAACCTGCTGGTATGGGGTGGACGAATAACGGCTGTCCAACTGGCAGCCCACCATGGATCAACTGCAGACTACAAGGTGTTTACACGAAACCCCCAAGCTCCTGCCCAGGCACTGCACCCCCAGGGCTCCGGTGCTGAAGTGGCTGGGGTCTCCAGGCTCCTGTCTCCCTCCTCTGGTTTTTGGTCCCTGCCTCCATTCCTTGGGGCCAGGTCACTGCATGCATAGCAGGAGTGGGCCAGGTTGCCCATGCTGCATGTGTGGCTAACAGGAAGGTTATATTGCCTGCCCTGCACATGCAGCTAAAAGACCCAGGCTGTGCAAGTGGCTGGGGAACCTGGGCAGCTCAAACTGAGCAGGTAGCGAGCAGGAAGGAAGCAGTGAGGAGAAGTGCCAGGCTGCTTACATGGTGGGAGAAATCCTAGGGTCTGCAACCCACGCATCATGTGGCCCCCACTGTCCAGAGGTAGGACAGCCCTGCTCTATAGCAATAAATATGAACATATAGCTCTCATGAGCTTTGTGGTAAGCATGGAGTCCTAGAGCTCCACAGGACAGGTTTTTCCTCCTCATCTTTAAAGACACTCTGCAGTGAGGGGGCTGGACAGAGCAGGCAGCAGGACTGCGTCTGCTTCCCTCCCTAGGATATCCCAGCCTGGATTATAGCACAGGAGCAGACAGGGGGGGAGGGAGAAAGGCATGTGGCAGCAAAAGAGATTTAACTGAGTAAAGCCAACGAAATGAATAGCAGACAGGCAAGACAAGGTGAGCCAAGGGTCAAAGGGACCCAAAGCTGGATTAGAGGCACATGAGCACTATCACCACTTTAGGAATGGAAGAGCTGTGACAAGGCCAGGTGAAGTGACTTGCTCATCATCTGGCCAGCAACAGGCCCAGGATTTGAGTACCAGAATGTCCACAACGCTTGAACAAGCCTGGCTTTTAATGTCGCTACTCAACAGGGTTCAGAGCCACCAACACCTTGTCCCGTTTTCCTTGTCCCCTTCCACCCCAGCCCAGCTCCCCCTTTGCATGTTGGAACTCCTTCCATCTCCCCCTCCCCTTAGTTGTCCTCTCTCTGCCTTTTCTATTGTATAATTTTGGAGGAAGCAAGAAAGGGACATAAACGGGGTCTCTATTTCTTAGTTACCTCTTGCCATTCTTCCTCCTTCTACAGTCCCTCTCACCCTTCCCACTTCCTTCCTCTTTATTTGCTTCCATTCCCATATTCCTCAATTAGGACACATCCATGCAGTGAAGATACCACGCGGCACAGCAGTGTCCTCAAACAGGCTACACTGCTTTGGGCAGGCTGCATCCTATGCTGGGATCAGGGTGGCTGCATCCCCATGATGCCAGGCAGCTAGATAATATCTTCCCACAGGGCCTGGACCTTTATTTGTATCGTGGTAGCACACAGTGGATGGATAGGGGATGTACTAGGGGTTGAGCAACCCCTAGTTGGAGAGGAAGCCCCTACCCTAGAACTGTTACAACCTGAAGAGACAATTCAGATAAAGGGCACAAAAGGAAATAGAAGCATAAGGTGCCTTGGGGTTAGGCCGCTAGGGTCATACAACAGGTCAGAAGAACAGCCACGTATACAACCCGAGTCTCCAAACACCTAGCCAAGTGTTTTACCCACTGGAGGACACAGCCCAGGGGAAAGGTGTAAGCCCTAGGCGGACCTTCATCCTTGCTCTTTTTCAACCAAGGGAGGCCAAGGGTGGGAATTGCTTCCTGTTGTATTCTCATATGTAGTAAGCCACAAAGAGGCTTATGCAGGGGTTTCTCTCTTCTTCCCTCCCTGTGCTGCTTTGTTTTTTGATGGTTATTGCCTCCACAGAAGGGAGGATCAGAAGGGTGAGCCTGCTTTTTTTCTCCCCCCTTGGAATACTCTAGAAAATGAGCCACACCCTACTAGTAAATCCATTTGGTTTGACTCAATAAAGGAGCTGATTTAAGTGCAGCAAAGTCACTGGACTTCAGCCAATTGTAGTGGAAGTAAAAGGGGTTTAGGAATCAAATTATGGGTGTGGGCCTCAAAGGACGTCTGCCCTGAGGCCTCTGCACTCTACAGTAACTGGAGGCATTGCAGGATGGGGTACAGGTGAAAAAGGAGAGACCCAAATGATACACAGCTTCTCCCTGGGTCTTGTTACAGTGGAAAGTGCCATTGAAAAAGAACTAGTGCCAGCCATGCAGATGCAACTTCCTTCTCCCATCACTGATCATCACATGGATCAGGCCCAGAAGATATTATCACCCATCTTATTTACTTGTTGAAAAAGGATCCAGGGGCCCTGATGGCATCACTAGAACTGGGAAGAAAAGAGAATCTCAGGGATGCTGCCACATTACCAGTGACATCGCCCATCATCGCCATTCCTCATTCACCCACCAAACACACGTGTTCATGGCTCAGAAGTGCAGGAGGGGTGGGGGGGGAGAAGAGGGTACCAAGGTAAGCTTAAAATATCAGAGAACATACTCTGAGAGCACAAAGGATGGGTTAATTTCTGCCTTCTGTTGTCCCCATGCAACCTACATGAGCAGAAATTGGCTCCCAATCTGACGTTATGCTCTATTGCTTCCCTTTGCCTGTGAACTTTTTCTTCCCCTCCGTCATTACTGCAACAGAGGGCAAGTTGAGACAAAGGAACATTATGTCGTTACCTCTGCTAGAGATTGTAAACATGTCTCTGGCCTGACAACTGGCAGACACCATTAATATTTTTTATTAACAACTGCTGCATGTTGGTTGTTAGGGTCTTATGACAAAGCTCTCTTCGCCCCCCCACCCCCACCAACTCTCTTCTTTAATATCCTGTCCTTTTTATGAATCGTTATCAACAACAGACTGACTTTGCCTTCTCTGGAGTCTAAGGCAGAATGGCAGAGAGGAGTCAGGTCTAATTCTTCACTGCATCGCACGTAACTTGGTTGGCAGCTCTGTTTGCAGCCACGTAACTCCGCTGGCTTCAGTGGAATCCCTGGTATAAGGCTGGTATCACAGACTGGAAAATCAGCCTAAAACACTGCAAGGGAGATGTTAACAATATTGTTCTGCCAAGGTCCGTGGAAGGATGAAAACCAACTGCATTCACCAAGGCTGGGGCTTCCAAAAGTAACTAATGGAGTTAGGCACCCAAATCCTGTTTGGAATTAGGCATCTAATTCACTTAGGCTATTTTTGAAAATCTCACCCCATAAATAGGAAGATACTGGGTAGTCATGAATATAGGCATGAATGCACAGAAGGAAGAGCCTGCATCCTCAAACAGGTAATAGCACAACAGGAATTGCCCAGGTCGAGAGCCCATCTCTGACATTGCACAGCATCAGTTACTATAAAGGCAAGGAACAAGAATCCCTGCAGTGGACAACTTCAGAATAACCTGGGAATAACTTCCATTGGGAAGTGTTTTCCTGACTGTGGCTAATGGCTGCATGCCCTGACAGCTGTCACAGCAGCAAAGCAAAATCTCCAGATCATTTCTGCAGAGTCTGGCTCCTTTTATATTTCCTTTCCTCCTTAGAGTCTCACTCAACCACAGTTCTAACTCCTGGTTAATCCTGGATTAACATACTCTATTCTGTCTAATCAGGTTGTGTAGTATCCTGGAAAGAGGTCAATGACACCTTCTAATAAATTTGGCAGATTGTTTTACATGATTAGTTTTCTCCTTTTCTCCCAATGCAAAAATCTTCATGATGGAGCTCAGGTCCAACGACAAGACAGGGAATTTAAGGGAGTAGGATTAACTTTTAAAGCCAAAGGAACAGCATCTCCTGCTCACACAGTATCTTGTGATTCAGCACATCAAACAGGCTCAGCTCATAAGATTCAATCACAGGCTGAGGACTCTGGCTGATCTGCGTTTATTTTAAATTTACATGAGAACAATAGACTGGAGAAAGTATGCTGAGTTGGGGTCACAGCTACATTTAAGTTAGGGATCACAGACATAGCCTTTTGTCATGGAATTCGTTATCACTTTGGCTCCGAGTGTTCATTATACTCCACAGAAAGTTGGAATCTGATCATTTTTAGGTTGGAAAAATGATTTACCTATAAAATTAAGAGTCATGGAATGGTAATTACAGAAAGAGTCATTTACAGATGTGGAATGGATCTCACAATTTTCTGTTTTCTGTATGAATCGTTTTGTCTTGTCCCTCCTTCTGGGTATTAATCACATGCTGTATTTCAGTGATTGGTAGGTGGGTAAACAGGGTAAAGGTGCTCAGCTCAGAAGGTGAGACAAAGCTCGGTCCAGGGTTTAAGGCATTTATCTAAGAGCCAGAAGAGCTCAGTTCAAATCCTAGCTTTGCTTCAGAGGTCCAGTGCGACTATGAGCAGCTCTCTTAATGCCTCTATGCCTCAATTCCCCCATTTGAAGAATAAAGAGAACAGCGCTTCCTGAGTGATGGGGCCCTAACATGAATGATAGCAAGGTGCTCAGATACTACAGTACCAGGTGATGTGTAAATACCATAAATCAATAGAGATTAGAGCTTGGCTTTGATAGCACCAAGATTTTATGGACTCTTGAGAGCTCAGCCCAGAATGACATCCATCCTTTCACAAGATTTTCTCCATCTCAGAAAGCAGTGAGCTCTCATTTAATCAGTTGTCTTGGTATGACTGTCACCACCATTAGCTGAAATCTCACAGGAGTGGCTGACTGAGGTCTTGTATTTATTCCCAGGCTGATACCTCTACAGCAGTCACTGTATACTTCCCTGCACTATCATGCTAAAGTCACTAATGTCCTTCATCCCTAAACTGGAGGAAGCACTGCTAGTTGATAGTCTAAACCCATTCAACCACTGCCTCTTTGTTAAGGCTGCCAACCCTGTGGTGGGGCTCACTTTTGCCCACTAGGAAGTGTACTACCCCTTATATATATCACTTATGTCCCTCACTGGCTATCACGTGGTAACAATACTCAGTATTAACCCAGGCTACCTTCAGACCATTCACCTAGAGTGGAAAGTTTCCAAACACTCCTTGACCAGTCTCCTGAGCCACCTAGCTACTGCCCCTAGTCCCTCCTTCTCATGTATTTCACTGCAGCCAAGTGGCATTTTTAACACTGCTTTTTGTCATGTCCTCCTCAGAAGTCATCGATCGGGAGCTGGAGGATAAGTGCAAGATCATGGAGGCTCAGCTGCACGAGAAGGAGAAGGACAATCTGGACCTGAGGAAGGAGCTTCGACACAAGGAAGCCTTGGTGGCTGCGCTGAGATCCAACCTCAGGAACAAGGAGAGGAAATTCCTCGAGGAGCTGAAAAGGAGGAGCCATCGGGTGACCATACTAAACACAGAGCTGCAGAAGCAGACAGAGGCTGCTGCTTACCTCTCCTTCCAGCTCCATTCCACCAAGCAGACGCTGCACAGCTCCCGGCAGGGTGGGAAGCCCCCCTCCGACAAGCCACCGGACAAACCCTTGCCTACACAACCTTCCGGTGAGGTGAGACCTAAAAAGCGCAGCCACAAGGCTCATGTTCGGAGGCTGGCGACTGACTGCTCCTTTAGCAAAGGGGTTATGAAGGACTCTTTCCAGAGGGAGAGGATGAGCAGCTTTGAAGACGCAGATCCCATGCCTGACCCAGCACTTTTTTTATACACCAGGAGGCACCATGCACCCCACCGTCAGAAATCTGAGCCCAAAACTGAGGGCCTTAAAAAAGCAGGGGTTGATCCAAATGACAGTGCTGCTACAGGCTGTGACCTGCAGAGGCCATCTCGGCAGCTTTCCCAGGAGCAGGTGGAAGCCACAAGCCCCAGGGCTTCAGCTAAGACCAAGCCCTCTAGGGGCAAGCAAGGCAGATGTCATGGATCCAGCCCCAGGAATCCCAAAGATTCGGAATAAAAACAAAGGAAAAGGAACAATGCAACCATCCCATGCAGCGTCGGAGTCTGGCTATACCAAAAAAGAGAGGAGGGCCTACGCAGATTTCCTGCCGCCTTGTCTTCATGGAGTACAATATTGGGCTGGGGGAATTGCTCGTTCTGGCTCCCCTAACCACAGCTCCCTTTCCTTCTGCTAAGGGAGAAAGAAATGATCTCACTTGTCTAAAATGGAGATTTCTTCTCAGAAGGATAGTGGGGCATGGGAGTGCAGTGGCCAGCAATGCTGAGGGTGTTCTGAATGTTGGTATGGAGTCAACTCCAAGAGAAAATTAATCCAGATGTGGAATGTGGAGAGAGTTTTGGGGCATGGGAATAAGGGAAGGAATGGTGGTCAAGAGCTGTCCAGAGCTTCCCTTTCTTAAAAATGAACATGTCTGAGACTAAAACCTCTTTCTGTTATTGTCATCATTGTTCCCTTTAGAGGAGATAGTTTTTATTTTCACTGGCACTAGGTAGAGGGGGGTGGGGGGAAGCGGGGAATGGCAGAATTGCACATATATGAGTTCACTGATGGTGAACACAACAATGGGCAGGATGAGCCAAAGTCACCCCTAGTCTCGACTTCATGATGTGGTGAAGTTTGGACAAGGATGGACTTGAGCCAGAATGTCTAATGTCCTCCAGGTTCTGGAGGAATTTAGGGAGTTGAAAGACAATCGGTCAAGCTGGTCTAAGAGGGATTTCTACCCCATCTGCAGGCCTTGCCAATCATGTCTGACATGGTCACACAACAACGTCTTGCTTTATATTTTTCACCCAAATTCCTCCCTCAGGAGAAACCTGTTGGACAAGATTTTCAAAAGTAGCCTCTGATTTGGGGTGCTTCCCTTTTTGGGGTATCCAGTCTGCACTATCAGAAAAGGGCCTGATTTTCAGAAGCTGATTTTCAGATATCCAAAATCACTAGTCACGTGTGCTAGCCTGGACACTGTTTTGCCTGTTGTTACAGCAAGTTGTCCGGATGTGTCCTTGCCACTCCACATCCCCGACTGATTTTTTTCCCACAACTGTCTATTACAACTGCTGCTTAGACACCAAGCTCTTGTTTTTATATTAAGTTACCAATCATGTGTTACTTTCCCACTGGAGCCTTGTTCAGAAGACTAAGTAACTAAATTAGTAATGAGATGCCCAAAGAGGAGATCTCATGCATTGCAAATAAATAGAAAAACATTTTTGTGGCAAAGTCAGCTGCTCATTTCTGCTTTGAAACAGATAGGAAGTTCTAAGCAAGACAAAATCTGTCTCCTTTGGGGCTTGGTCTCATCTCTGGAACTAGGTATTCATATGGCCCCCAATTCACTCCAGTTCAGTATAGCACTGCACTCAGGGAGGGAAGTGCTATCAAAGGCAGACAAAAGGTTAAGTTCTCATTGTATGACTTCAATGGGAGTTGAGGCAGAAGCTACTTTATTTCATGCAGGATGAGACCTTCAGTTACTCTGCAAGCAAAATGTTGACCCACACAGTTTTAACTACCCATTCTATCCACCTGGCCTTTTTCTTATACCCCTTTCCATGATGGCTACAGAAAATGCAGCGGATTGATGAATCTTGTGGTGTCCCCCGCCCCCGTGCACTGATAATCAAAAGCCAAGAATGATATCACACTTAACAAGCCAAACATTTGCTGTTTGGGTATTTGGGGACACCAGTCATACAAGGGTGTTTCAGAAAGGAACAGCAATTTCAAAATAAAACCATATGTGTGCAATGGTTGTTTACCAGACCACATCACTTCTCTACACAGTCATAAATGGTGGATGAGTTCAACCACCATCGGTGTTCCCAGCTGCTGTGTGATTTCCTACTCATTACACACAAAATGGTTTTATTTAGAAATTACTGTTGCTTTCTAAGATACCCAGATATTTACCACAAACCTGAGATCATCAATGCAGCGCTCACATTTGATATGCACCTCTTTTTGTAGTTCTGTACTTATATGCCATATTAAAATAATTTTCTGAGATTCCAGTAGCAATTACTAGCCCAGCTTTTGGAATGATAAAAATAAAACGCAGAGTATATATATAGTTGAGCTATATTTTTTTTTGATTGAGAAGTGAATCTGTTCTTTTCAAGCCATATGTGAGGATCTTACTATCCTTCTTCTTTTGCCCCACCTGGGAGGCCCTTTAAGAGCATGAGGAACCTATACCCAAGGCAGGACTGACCTGAGTTCTTTAAACACAGTCTTGAATTTGAAGTGCAACCCCACAGTATGAGCTGTGTAGACCTCTGTTTAGCACAAGACTTTGTTTCTAATTTAAGCCCAAAGGGTCAGGTTTTTAAAGGTATTTAGCACCTAAGGATGAAGATGAAATCCGAGCAGGATATTTTTAAAAGCACTGAGGCAGGTGAAGCACCTAACTCCCAGTGATATCATTGGGCACATAACCTGCACAGGTGCTTTTGAGTAGCCTACTGATATCTAGCTTCATTTTTAGGCACTGAATGTCTTAAAAAACCTGGCTGTGATTGCCTGATCATTTCCAAAGCAAAAAACAGAAGGATGTAGGAACAGATTCAGAGCTGTGCTTCTGAGTGCTCTTCCATTAGCTGCTGAAGGGCATAAGTGATACGGATATCAAGATGTTTTCAGGGCCATTTACTGGATTGCTAGCTGCCTTCTATTTTGGGGATAGAGCTCATTAGACTCCTCTTTATTGATGTCTTACGCTGAAGCAGTAGACGACCCTTTTCAGTTCTACTCTGTTGCTATTCAAAAGCTGTCTTTGTGATGCAACAGCTAACTGGAATCAGCAACAGTGGGGCAGAGCAGTTTTTTTCTGCCAGCACAGCTAACAGAGCCTTGTCTTTCTCTCAAAAGCTGAAGTTTCTGGAGTGAACAGGCTTCCCAGAGTCTTGCCTCCTCCTCAAGGTCTTCTTCCCCCCATATTTTCTCACTACTACTCTACTGCTCTTCAGTATCCAGAGCTGTCGGTGCCCTCTTGCATTAGTGACAACCTGCACCATGAGCTGATGCTTGGCAAAGGGATGAACTGAGTCTTAACTTGGGGTGTGAGAAAAGGAAAAGCTAATCCGGGACTATTATCTCAGCCAATATATTTCAGCAGCCGAGCAGTGAGTGAAACGAGATCTGTAGCTGCATGTTTTACTGTTTGTGTCAACGCTCACACTCCTGTGTAGGAGGCAAGCAATGCTTGCATTATTCAGAGGCCCTCTCCAGATTGATTATTCCATAACCAGCACTGATATAATTCATCGAGATTTACAGAAAGTGATATTCCCATGAGCAATTCCAGTTAGAGATTCAGAGTCACGTCCCCAACTGGTATTAAGCTGACACAGGCTCACTGAAGTCCAGCAGGGAGCTACACTACTGTACGTCATTTAAAGAACCGCCCTTAGCAATTGTGTTCCATCAGTGCTTTTTGGTGCGACTGTGGCTACAAAAATGTTCACTGGGCTGGACAAGCTTGCCTAATAATTACTGGATCTCTTGTCTGTAAAGCTTCTTATCTCTGAGTGGCTAACACTGCCCCAGATGCCCAGGCAGCAAGGTCTGCGGAAAAGTCAGGCACATCACTACTACAAATCCACAGTACTAACAACAGAAAAATGTAAAAGAGTCTCATGTGATGGGTCCAGTTTTGCAATAAAGCTAGGAGATGCTATTTTCTATTGCAGAATGATTAAAAAGAAAGGGCCCTCTGGTGGCAAAGTCATGTAACGCGATTCCTCCCCTCCCACGAGCACAGATTGTTTGCTACGCTGCTTGGATGGACACAATTTGATTAAGTCAAACAGTAAAAGCAATAAGCAATTTGCATTGCATTGTGTATGTCAGACCTGTGGAAATGCAGTATCCCTTCAACTTGATTAAGGTTTGTAACATGCAGGTAAGGAACCTCGCCTTTGTAAATGGTAACGTCTCTCAGGTTCGCAGAGGTTCTGCTGAGAACATTTCTCTCCTTTTTATTAATTTTAATACAACAGATGCTAATAAAGTCACTGTGCACTTCTTAGGTGGGTTTTATGATAGTTATGGCCTACACAGCTGCTTTTTTCCCCCATTCCTGCACAATCCTGACATTTTATTAAGATACAGAGATCGCAGCAGACTTTAATATTAAAAATAGAATAAGAGTATTATAGCACTTCTTTGTAAATGATTTCCTAGCAATCACTTATTTCTTAGTGCCTGATATGCAAGTGAAGCAACTTCATTGGAGCTGTAGAATCTTTTCCACTTTACCAAGAGCTACAGGCTCATTCAAGGGATTTATTTAATTTCCAACTCTGTCGAGCCACACCTACTCTCCCCTGTACCCCACTTCCTCTCCCTGTCTTTTCTTATCCTTTCACACAGGCTACTGATGCACTGAAGCCGAACGACCATGTCTCTCTCTAGTAGGTATCACCGGAATCTTGCAAATCGTAGTTACAGGGAAGAAGCAGGAGGGGAAGCTATGAATTTTATCACACACAAAACAAGGCACACAGTCCTGGGTCTGATCCTGGTCTGTCTTACTCCAGGTCAAGCTCTACTGATGTCAATGGTGTTCCTTCTGATTTACACTAGTCCAAGAGAGAGGAGGAACAGGGCCAGTATTCTTGATGAGCCATAAAAAGAGACAGAGGCGCTAAATGGAGCACTTTCTATTCCTATGAGCCAAATCCTGAAGCCCTTTCTTGGTTTTTATTCACTTGTTCCTCTAGCAAAGCCTTCTATTTAGCCTCCCTCTAGCAAAGCGCCCACTGGCTTAACAGAGGGTTTCATCCAAGTGAAAAACTGAGAACTAGATTGTGGTGGCTGGACTCCCTGTGTAAGATACCATTCACCATAATCAAAGTTACCGCAATCTGGCCCTGGAGTAAGGGTAGCAGGATCTTGCCCTGTATAGTTAATACTGTATTTTGAAGTTCATTGCTAGGGCCAGACCCTTAGGTAAGAATTCTTACCCAAGAGTTTGCAGGATCTGCCCTGAAACTTTGTTATTGGCCTTTTTATTCTTTGCTGTGTTTTTGTGGCTGAGGAAGGCTCTTACAAATATATATTTAGTTGTTTTAAAGAGAAAGCACTGTATGACTGAAGCAGGGATGATGTCGAAACTAAAAATAATCTGTTTTTTTAATCTTTGTATTTATATAAAATGATCAAAAAAGGGGGTGAAAGAGTCAGTGTTCCTACTTTTTAATCAAATGTTAGACACGGAGTGGCCAATGAAATGACACGCACCTAATGAAATACAAGTTCTTTTGCTACTGTTGATGGGTGAGCGTGTTTACAGACTCTCTCTTGTGTCTGAGTGTAAACTAGCTATGAGAATGTAATTATATAAGAGATTTGTAGAGTATGTTTATTCAGCGCTATCACAGACTCCCTGCAAGTCAGAAAGGGTAAACATAATTTCTATCTATACTGTATATCTATATATATATGTACATACACACACACACACACACACACACACACACACATATATATATATATATATCAGGGAGTGTAACAAATTAAATCTACATGCTTTGTATACAACCATTTAATGCTAACTTGTAAAGCTTCACAACTAGATTGGAAATGGATGCATAGCAATAACACAGTTGTTAAATGATGTCTTATATATACCTTTGCTGAGAACTTTCCATATACGGGCTAATACTTGTGTGACTTGACTTTCCTTTCTTTAACTGCCATTTTATTCTAGAATTGTTCAGTGGTCTATGGGCTTGCGGGCTTGCTTTTGGTCTGCAGTTTTTTATTTGCAATGCTTCCTGAAAATGAGACATTTTAAAGCTCTGGGATCATATAGGGCGAACAGTAAATGAGTGGTTGGGTGGCGAAGGAAGAGGGTGTCACTATACTTTTGGTTTGTGTTGTTCCTATGTCTCATAACATATTTGGAACCAGGCAATGCCAACTGAACCTAAAGGCAGATGCAGTCACACTGATTCACTGCAAACTTTGCTCTTTTTATTTTTCCCTAAGCAAACCAGTAGGGAAATATTCCCCATTGCAACAAACAATTAAAAAGCCATATTCACTCCATTGGCCAAGTGTTGCTGCTAAAGTCTGAATAAACCCAATGCATTTGCAAGGCTTAATTTAGACACCATGGCTCTATAACATTCCATTCAAGTTCATAAGCGCACGTACGTGCTGTTCAGAACAGACTCTTTGAAATGACCATATGAGGTTGCGCACTCTCTCAGTGACTAGAAATACAGGGGGGCCAGGATGGACTCATGGCCATGTTGAAATCAGTGGGAGCTTTGCTATCGACTTCAGTGAAGTCAGGATTTCACCCCAGATCTGCTCCCTTTACAATTTGTGAGTAAATTGCCAGCATCACAAACGTAGCCTTGGACCTGAGAAAACAGCTGGGGCCTTCCTGCCTCCCACAACAGCTTGCAGCAATGCTTTTAACCTAGGCAACAACTGGGATGATGACGCACAGAACACAACCCCTTAGCTGTGCTGGCCTGCAGGGCCAACAAGAAGTTGAACTTGTGGAAAGTAATCAGATGTGGCTCCAAGACACACAAGGACTGGCTGAGAAGGTGCCCTTTCCCCTTTTTGTTTTTTCTGGGAATGGGCCAAATTCCTTGCAGGATCTACACAGGGGACCTTGGCTGAAAGCCTCATTGCCATCTGCAACCTCCTTTCTGTCAGGGAGGCAAGCCCAGCCAAGAAAGCATATGGACAATGCTGTTTAGGAAGGGTGCGTGACTGGGGTCAGATCTGATCCAGCACCGTCCCCCTCCCCAGCACCACTCAGCAGGATGCGAAACTGCCCAATGCCTTAGAACCCGGTGGGGAGGATGAAAACAGACACTGCCTGCTTTCCTCTGGAGTCAGCTCCTCATGACGGGTAGCTTGGCTGGCATGGGAGAGGTCAAATATAGCTCTCTCCACACCAGCTTTCCTGATGAGGTAGATAATCGGTGTGTGAGGATCTTCCTTTTTTACACCCCACTAACACAGAGTACCCATGAGTAAATAACAAGACTGCCTGTTCCTGCAGTCTCAAAATGCTCAGAGTCTAGGAGGAGTTTTACCCCAGGCCAGGCCCTTGACTTAAATTAACTGGGATGGCATAAACACAGCTAACAGGAGGTGCAGCACAAGTGCCTGGCATGCAGGTATTCACAGGGAAGGGTCCTGGAAAGAGGGGAGTTGTTCTTAATTACCCAGAACGCTGCAACAGCTCTTTTTCAGTCCACCCTGCTGGGCAGATGAAAAGTATATGGTGACAGAGCACTTTGCCTAAAGTAGATCAGAAATCGAATCCAATTAGAGCTCTTCCTGCTGCCGAAATCTCCAGATCACACATCTTGCTTCATCCAGTGCAGGCTGCTCAAACAGACATCCTGGTGCAGCTTCTTCAGGACACGTCTGTTCTTGTCACCGGCTCTGCCAGCGCTCCACGAGGCCGGCCTGCCTGCCTGCCTGCCAAGTCTCACAGGGTGGGGCAAGGGCAGACTTCCTTACATTCCTAGATTATTTCATCCCAGCTGGATAACAGCAAGGTGCTGTGATTCCCCCTGGGTAACTGAGAGGAGCTCCAGACATGCTTTTTGCAAAAGTTGTCATGTTTATAAAAGGTCCATGAATGATCTGGTCAGCTAAGGGACTGCCTCAAAGCATGAAAGTAAAAGTGCTGCTACTCCACATGAATTAGAACCTGCCCTTTTCAACCTTTGCTCCCAACCTGTTCTTTTGTTCCCTTGCTGCATGTACTGCCCTCAAGGCTGACAGTGCAATGGCCCTCACTGCCTCTTTGGGTCCCAGCGCTCAGAAACACTGCTCTCCTGCCTGCAGCTGGCATTTTATCCAGAGTAGAAATGGGTGCCTCACACTGATCCAAAATTCAGGATAGGAGAAGGGGTTAGGGAACTCTATGAAGTTTTATCTGGAGCTCTGGCAACCCAGATGACTTGATCAAGTACACTGAATCATACGGTTTAAAGAAACTGCAGAATGTGTAATCCAACCCCCCCTTCCCCCCTTAATAACCCCTTAGTGAAGAATATGATAGTAAAATGGTATGTGCAAGTTCAGAACAATCAATATGGAAAAGGCCTGTAGAACATTCCCAACACTATAAAGTGCAGGTGAAGGTTCTTCCTCTTCCTTTTATTTTTCTTTAACTGCTACTGATGTCATGTTTCAAAAAACGATGCACTTTCCCTCTGCTGCAATTGCCAAGAGAATGAAACCAAAACAGCATCAGGACACAGAAACTCCAGAAATCACACATGCTTCAAAACAGAATCCCTCTCTACTAGTGGAGCTCTCTGCTGGGTGGTGATGAACTAGTCAGCTTCAGCTTCCAACTAGTGGTAGCTGAGGGTGCCCAGCCTCTTCCAGGAGGTAGAGAGAACCTTGCAGTGTCAAGCTCCCTATTTACTTTCACACTTCAAGGCAGTGAAGACTGGTGGCTACAAGCCTTTGAGATATCATGCAACACTTACCTGAGGAATCCTTGTCCACCAGAGTGCTCCCATTGAAGTCCACACTGAAGGTAATGGGAAAGATGAATGGAGTCAGATCCTGAGCTGGGAGAGCTGTCCTGAATTCACTCCTGTGAGGGTCCTAGCTCCTGGTCTTCCACCTAAAAAATGAATGGACCATTAGAGGTAACAAAGCAGCAGTCAGATGCTATTTAGACATAGTTCCACTGGATCAGGACATATCCTGGGCTTCATATGAGTAAAAAAAAAAATCATCCTTGGTCAAATTTGCACAGTTAAGCAGAGAACAATAAAAGCTGTCGTTTGAGCTGCCTGTGGGTCTTGCTATGGGAAACCAGTAAAACAGGACAGATGCCAAAGGTTTGATACTGTCCTGGTGTATTTGAATGTGATACTATGTGACATTCTTATTTACAGAGAAAATAGGGGCCATGATGACATTGTTATTAATTGTGCTTTTTAACCCAGTGCTTTTCAAGATATATTTCCTTAACACCCAGAGACGACATGAATCTGTACTTTAGATGTCATTGTAATATGCCTTTTTTTTAAATAAAAGATTCAAATTGGTATGGATTTGCCTCTTCTTCTTCCAACCCCAACCTGGCAAAAGACCTTAGGAGCATCTGCACTGAGATGGAATAGTGGCATATGACTAAATGAGGCAGCAATATCATTAGAGGCAATGCTAGGGAATCTGGCTGTCAGGCACTTTAAATGACAGCAGGATGCGTCAGCATCAGCTAGTTATCCAGGGACTTATCCTGCTCAGCACCCATCACCTATCACCTTGGTCATTAGCAGAGATTGAGCCTGTGGCCTCCGGTGATAAATCACACACTACCACAGCTTGGACAGAAGGACTAATCCCATTAAGAACATCTGTGGCACAGAACAAGGCAGACCGAGTTGCAGCTCACCCTTAGCTTCTGCAGCCGAGGCTTGGCACAGCCGAGAATGAGGCCCAATGCCTTCAGAGATAGTTGCATGTTTAACTGAATGGGAGGACTCCTGTATTGGAACCAAGCCCTTTACGCTACTGAATCTTAGTTGCATAGTTTTTAGGGTCGGAAGGGACCTAAACGGATCATCAAGTCTGCCCCCCTGCCCTGGGCAGGAATGGGTGCTGGGATCATAATACCCCAGCCTGATCTGTCTTGGTGATGGGCACTCTGGTCCAGGCCAGGCTATATTTTACTGATTTTTCAGCCAGCTTAACGTATGGTTTGTGTTCACACACATTTACATGCATGCACAACCTGCTAATCTCTGAATCCTACTTATGTGGCTGTATCATATCTCAATCCTGTCACAAACAGGACTGTTCTCACATCTCGTAGGAAAGAGTTTTCCAGTTACCTTTGTCTTTTTTTAAGATAATCTACCTTAGGTCGGTTATCTGGCATCTCTTTCCACATTAATGAATCCACTTGGGAAGCAGATTAACTCTCATTTGGAACAACACATAAGGTTCACGTGGATACATCCCCATTCCACGTTAACAATTCCTCTCCTGTCAGTCCTCCCACTGCTATCCCACACCTGGCCCAGCTGGTCCGTTTACCTGCATGCCCTCTACTGCTGGGTCTACATCAGATATTAACTGCCACTGTACATCCATCTCCTCCGCTATTCCAGCTTGTGGCACATTCACCCACCCGGAGCCACACAACCTTACAGCAGCTATGCCCCACGCTTCTGGTCATCAGGGTTTAAAATGTTTTTTCTCTCCAGCAGACAGGACCACCAAACTTACTGCACTAGCTAGTCCTCCCACCTCCCTGACCTCTGCACTGTGGGGACTTCCAACGTGTACTGTACCATGTTAAAAAAAAAAAAACAAAAAAAACTCATTGTCCTCTGCCCCTGCCACCAATAGTAAAGGCAGTATGGGATGGCTTCCCAGATGTCCCCAGAACACCCCTGCACAGTAGGATGGGTGTGGACAGGCAAACACGGTTGTTCCAGAAAAGACATTGCCACATACAAGGATACAAATAGCAGCATTAGCTGGAGCAGTGTCAGGTGTGCATGTCCAAGCCTAAACATGGACACATCAATAGCACAGATATGGATGTAGGGCTGCCCTCATCACAGAGGAACTGAAAGGATCAGGTGTGAGAAGCTAAGCCTTGGTGCCCTCTGTTTGGTTTTCCAAATCAATTAGTAATATTAGACCTTTAAAAACATGCCCCCGTTTGTTGCCCCAGCTACTTCTGCTTCTGCTTTCCCCACAGCACGCTCAACAATTTGCTTTCTTTCTCCATTATCCTTATGTAATGAAAGCAAAGTCATGGATCTGAGGGATCTGTCCAAGACATCACACTAAAACAAGGCCACAGAACCCACACATTCCCTCTATCGTCCTAATTACAGGAGCTGCAAAACAGCGATGAATTCCACTTAGACTTTTCCAGGCTGACACGGAGGTCTCATGAGGAGAGCACCATGGTCTCACCAGGAAGCCAAGGTAGCCAAATCAAACTCTGCTGTCTAATGTGAGAAGTGCAGGGCCTGGGATGAAGGTGTTCCTCCAGCAGGACATCACCTGTTTCTACAAAAAGCTTTGGAGCCCATATGCTGCCTGTTTAGGGGTGTCAGAGGACTTGGACACATCGCGGAGGCATTCTGTCTGTGCACAGCTCTCAAGCAGTTTTTGCCTAACCTACTAAGGCTAATAAAGAACCTACCAGAAAACCTCTCTTTTCTACTTCCCACCTCACTTCAGGTCACTCATAGTGCTCCCTTCATAAGAACTGCCATTTACTGGCTCAGATTATAGATCCATCTTGCCCAGTATCCTAGATCACACAGTGGCAGAGAGCAAATGCTGAAGGAGAAAGTGAACAGGCTATGGCCAGGGTTTTTCCCCTGCTCCTCTGCCACTTCCAGCCTCCAGCATTGAAGGTCCAGGCACAAAGGTCATAAAGGGCCACGCACAAAATTGCACCAACTTAACTAAGGGAGTGATGTTGCCCAGAGGGAGTCAGCATGTGGACACTGTGCTGGTTTGAACTTGGTTTACCTTGGTTTTGCTTACACCTTTTTCTCAAACCAAACACTCAAGGCAGTCCTGAAACCAAAACAGCTCTGATGTCTGGAGAAGCCCAAAACAGGTAAAACCTTTTGTGAGAAGGAGTCAGCGGGAGACACGGGGCATGGAGATGGTTACCTTAGGGACCACAGGCTGGCAGAGGAGAGTGCCTTCCTTCCCAAAGCAAACCCTGCGGGACAAATGCCACTAAAGCTGAGTCAAAGGGGCAGAAAGCTGCCCTTATCCTTGACTGCTTAGAGCAGGAAAAAAGCAGCTAGACAACGTGCTGTGGGAATGGCTAGAAGAGTGTCGCTGAAACAACCCCTTGGCCACTTGCCCTACCTCCTCTCCAAAGGCCAGAGTGGGGTGATGACCTTGGAGCAGGCGCCAAGGCGGGTGAACGCTGGTGCTTCCAGAGTCAAACAGCCTTGGCGGAGAATGACCTGTTGCTCCTGCTGAGCCCCTGCTGCTACCCCGGGCACACGCACAGCCAGCCACGAGCCCTGGCGACACACTGGGTCACACAGCCCCGGTGCCTTGCAGCTGGCCAGGTCCTACGTCCCGACGTGCTGGGGGCCCAAGTGCTCGTGCCTGCCCGCCAACACGAGCCCCCTCGCTCTGGGGAAGGCCTTGGGCCCAGTGCCACACAGGGTCAGGCCACTGTACTGGCTTGGCTGGCAAAGACTGGGGAGCCCATAGCAGCCCCCACGTGTGGCCCAGCATCAGCTCTGGGAGCCAGCACCACCTCCCCCATACACCCCCCACTTCCTCACACCTCCCCCCACACACACACCCATGCACCCCCATACACCGCCTCATACACCCCCTACACACCTCTCCTCACACACCCCCCACACACCTCCCCTCACACATACACACACCATGCACCCCATACACCCCCACCCATGCACCTCATACACCCCCAACACACCTCCCCTCACACCTTACCTTCCACACACACACACTCATGCACCCCCAC
>NW_005841850.1:4714625-4715218 GCF_000455745.1 Alligator sinensis | reverse complement strand
ACCCCCCACACACACCCATGCACCCCCTACACCCCCACACCTATACACCTCCTCATCCCACACACACCCATGCACCCCCACACACACCCATGCACCTAAAACATCCCAACACACCTCCCCTCACAACTTTCCTTCCACACACACACCCATGCACCCCCACACACACCCATGCACCTAAAACATCCCAACACACCTCCCCTCACAACTTTCCTTCCACACACACACCCATGCACCCCCACACACCTGCCATGCACCCCCTACACACACACACCCATACAACTCCTCATACACCCCCCACACACCTCCCCTCACACCTTCCCTCCCACACACACACACCTATGCACCTCATACACCCCCAACACACCTCCCCTCACACCTTCCCCCCACACACACCCATGCACCCCCACACACACTCATGCACCTAAAACACCCCAACACACCTCCCCTCACACCTTTCCTTCCACACACACCCATGCACCCACACACACCTGCCATGCACCCTCTACACACCCATACACCTCCCCCTCCTCACACACACCCATGCATCCCCACACACCCATGCACCCCCATGCACCACCTCCTCACTCACACAC
>NW_005841850.1:4712905-4714377 GCF_000455745.1 Alligator sinensis | reverse complement strand
GCGCCAAGAAGCAGCCGGAGCCGGAGCGGGGTGAGCGCGGAGAGGAGAGGAGAGGAGAGGAGAGGGGGCAGCGGGGACCCTCGTGGGAGGCCCCGCGGCCGGGTGCTGCGACGCCTCGGCCGGGCCCAGCGGCGCCGTCCCCGGGGGCGGGGGCCGCGGTGAAGGTCACCTTCAGCGGAGCCGCGCGGGGGAGGGGAGAGGCCCTGCGCCCTGGGCCTGCAGGCGGGCTTGGGGCCTGTCGCCGCCGTCTGCCCAAACTTCAGAGGCTCTAGCATGTGCTAGGCTTTTTTTTTTTTTTTTAATTCGTTTTTATTTTCAAGTCCTTCCTTTCCCTTGCCCAGTGCATACAGTAGTTTCATTCCTACTTCTCCTGGATGTCGGCCTGTGTCCATTTCGACTACCTGACACGGATGCTGGGGGAGGGGGGGGTGGTCCCGTGGCCACAAGTCGGCACGGGCTGCCCCAAGATGCTGCTTCGTGACCTCGAGGGAACCGCCCTCGGGGTGAAAGTAGGTCAGGCGTTGACTAATACCTGAGGCCGCTAATCGAAAAAGGCCGTTCCGTGCTAATTGTAACGAGGACGGTGGCTTTTTGTCCCGCGGCCGCCAGCTTGACGTTAAACGTGCACGTCTTGAATGCCTGCAAACTGTATTCCAGCAAACTGGCGCTTCTGGATGGACCTACCTAGAGCTTCTCGTGGTGGGGAGGAAGTAAGCGGGGGTGCTTATTAGAGACGTTCACTGGAAATCGTTTGGTTTGTCTGTTTGCTTGTGGTCTGGCCGTCCTGTAACGTTTGAATTTCCTGCTCCTTGGGCAGGGGGGCTGGACCCGATGATCTTATGAGGTCCCTTCCAGCCCAAACGTCTATGAATTGGGGACTGGCCGAAGGAGTATGGAGCCTTTGGTCTGCAGGCCTGTCGTCCCTGTTCAGTAGTTCAACTTCCTAAGGTGGCTAGTGTACAGTCTTTCCTAAGCCTGGAAGATATCATTATAAAATTACAGGCGCATATTTAAAGTGTTAATATTAATTTGCAAGAAGCTTGTATTTTTATTCACTTGAATATGAATAGAGAAGCGTATGGGCCTCCAACTCGACCTTTTCAAGGTACTGGTCCTTAAGGGGGGGTGTATATGTATGTATGTGTTCACTATCACTCCCATGCCAGCCCTCCACAAAATGGATTGCAAACTGTAATGAATACTCTCGCCAACTTATATTTGCAGACTGTAATGAATACTCTCACCTCACCTCTATAGATATATAGATGTGTGTGTATATATGTGAGAGAGAGAGATCAATCAATATAGGTGAGGTGAGAGTATTCATCACGTTTTGTAATCCACTTTGTGCAGGACTGGCATGGGAGTGATAGTGAAATGTACTCTTCTGTCTCATCCGACCTGTTGTTTTTGGAAGGTGGCAAGCTGAATTTTTGAAGTTGCTACTTAAGCCAAAGTTCATCTGTTTCAGA
>NW_005841850.1:4710193-4712895 GCF_000455745.1 Alligator sinensis | reverse complement strand
AGTACTTCTTATATATATATATATATATTATTTTTCTTCCCAAATGGACGACACGTTTGCAGTTTCACTAACTAGGTTAAAAAGTTACAGTGTGCAGTCCTTATGCTTCAGGGCATCGGGCGATTGCTAACTGAGGCGGGCGGGGGAAATATTGCTCGTCATGTTTTAGCATTGCACAACTGGCCAAATGCATCACGGGAGACTTTCACCTTCCCAAATGCATTGGGTACAGGCCAGTGCAAGAGGCTTAAGGAAGATCCCAGATTTCCAGTTTACAGGATATTTTCTTATGCTGCCTAGTGAATCCCTCCCGATATCCCTGTGAGGTTATTGCCATGAAGGAAAATTCGGGGTTAAATTGCTAATGCACAGATGGGCTATAAGAGCTGGCAGTGAAATTTCAGAGTTCCCAGGCCTGAGCTTGTACTAGATTTATCATCCCCTTGTTCCAGTGTGGCAATTCATATGTATTCCTGAGTACAGTTGCATTAGTAATTGCAGTGCTACTTTGTTTTAAGTAGAAGGTGATTGTAATTTTGTAGTATCTGAACACTAAACTTTGCTAGCTGAAAAATGCCATCTTTTTTTACTTGCTGTTTGTCAAGATTGTCCTTGGTTATTCTCTCTCTCTTTTTTTGAGACACATGTGCTAACATCTGCACTAGCATCTGATGGAGTAGGTTGTAGCCCACAAAAGCTCATGCTTCTATGAGCCAGCTTTTTTTAAGGTGCAACCCTGCTCTACCTTTTTCCTGACTTCAGATTAAACCCCTGCACGCGCACACGCATGCACACACTGCATGCAAACAATGTAAGCAGTTTAAAAACCCTTGAACTATTTGTTTGTTTAGTGTTCCTCAGCAAAAACAATTATGGGATTAATTCACTCTTGTCTAGATCACTTATTTAACACACATGATTATATATTTCCTGGATTACCAGTACTGTTATAACACTGCTATAAACCAGTTCACAGTACATTGAGTCAGTGCAACAGAATACTCTTTATCTCACTTCCTCTGGCTGTCTGAAGACTCGGCTTTACTAGATGGGACCCTCTGCTGCATCCATATGCTCCAGCTATGCCTTTTATGCATCAGTGGATTTGAACAGGTGCTTAAGGAAACCTGCTGTTGAGACGAGTGCAGTCTTACACTGGTAACAAGGTCAAGAGACTGCTGCTTAATCGGGGGATCTGCTATCACTGTCTGTCACTTGACCTTGGAGTGCTTTAAAAGGGACCGATTTGCTTATTTTAAATACACACCTAAAACTGCTGCAGGGATGAACGTAGGGGGCATTGTTTAAGTGAAATCCAATCGCGTGCTACAAGGTTGGAAAGGAAAATGTGACAGATGCTGCTTTTGTGTAACAAGATGGAAGTTGGAAAGTAAGGGTAAAAACCATTGCATTCAGACAGTCGCAGAAAAATCTTAATGGAGCTTCCGTCACAAGCCCCTGCTACCCGTCGCCTTTCTGGAGCCGCCTTAAGAAGTGAGTCACAGGTATCTTGACTAACAGACCACCTAGTCTTTTGCACAATAAAGCAGTTTTGAGTTGCTCCTTGTCTCCATTGGTCTTTACATTGCAGTTGAGAAGGGATTCCGGTGGCAAGTTTGGAAGCAACTTTCACTTTACAACATGCTTCCTTGGTCAATTTAAAAAAGTGCACGTTGTCTTTAGAGACTTATGGGCTTGATGTTTCTGGAGGGGGCTTTTTGCACTTGAAAAGGAGAGACTGGAAGAGTAGCACAGTCAGGATGGAAGCCAAACTACTCCCTCAACATGGAAATCTGTGACTGGCTGAAGTTTTGGAAGCTCATCAGCTGTGAAATGCCCCTGTCTTTTCAGGCCTGTTTTCCTGTAGAGACACTGAGGTTGTGTCAACACTGGGGAATTTTGTTAAATAATCATGGTCAGGACAGCTGGACCCAGGGGCACTTATGTGGAATTGTTTGCTAAAATCATAAACAAGGCCCTTTAAGACAGACTGGTTGTTTTTCCTTCCTTATCAATAGGCCTCAAAAAGAGAGTTTGGGGGAGAGAGGCTTTTTCATAATGAACTAGAATAATCATGATGTGCATATAAAGAGGAGGGTGAGAGTTGCATTAAAGATGACTTCTCCCTTTCCCTAGTAATGTCAGGCCTAAAATTAGAGTATAGAGTAACTGGGGCAGGGTACAGGTATCTTGTTTGTGCTGCGGTGTGCTCCCTCCAGCAGCTGTATATATGCACTGCCTAAAAGTTAGGAAGCACTTACTTTGATCTTCAGTGACCACTTAATACAGGGACATTTTAAGTTCATCTGTAGTAGACAGCTGAGCTTGCTCTAGTGTTACCTCTTTACTAATTACACTGGAGTCGCCTTTAACATCTGCTAAGTAGCATCCAGATCTTCAGCCCTGCCAGAAACTCTTTAACCTTTTTATGCAGGGGGACAGCTACATGCATAGAAGTAAAATGTTGAGTAAGCCTCAGTCCAAATTTCAGGGAAACTGAAGTCTGAACTACTGTTTCTACCCCACCTCATTTCTCCAAAAGAAAAAGTAAAGGAGTGGTCTGATTTAAAACCAAATCCCTTGTCTGTATTCCAGAAGCATTATTAATATATATTTAAAAATATAGATAGATAGATACAATATTATAAAAATAAGTGTACTTTTTTTAACTCCAACCCCCCCCCCCCCCCCCCACCTCCTCG
>NW_005841850.1:4687203-4710162 GCF_000455745.1 Alligator sinensis | reverse complement strand
AATGTCAGTGACATCACACACCCACACGTGACCCAGAGACGCCTTCATTTATCTAGCCCCAGTGCAGACATGCTCTCACAGACTGGCACAGGCTGTTTGTATCAGCCTCTTATTTGAGTTAAAAACCAGTTGCTAGACAAGCTGTATAAGGCACCGTGTCAGAGACGTTATTGAACTGCTGTTTGGTCTTGCTCACATGCACTGGACCTAAACATGAGGGCTGTGGCTTGCTTTGATCAACCTTGTGGTTAAAACCCTGGTTGGTTGGTTGGTTAGGTCATGTTTTATATGGATTAATTTTCACCCAGGTCTTGGACAGGGAAGTTCTTGCTTGTATAGTTGAGTCCCATAAACTAGACGCTGTAACCTCTAGTTTATGGTCTTGTAAAGCTCCTGTAGCAAGATTAGACCCTTTTATGGCTGGTATGGAAGTACCAGAGCAGATCCTGAGCCTATGATATAGGACTGTGATATGGGGCTCTGGCACTCGCCTCTTGGGGTAGGTACTTCAGTCTGTCACACACCCTGAGGTGTAGTAGACTGTGCAGGAGACTGGTGAATTCACTCACAAGCACCAGTATTCATGATCTGATTCAATGGTTGCGGGTGCCCGGGGCACTGGAAATTCTGTCCTGTCTTAGTCCCTTTCCTTTGGAAAACTGAGAGGCAGCCTCTTCCAGAAGCTGCTGGTGTGCCTATCTGTGTGATCTTTGCACTTCGCCGCAGGTCTGGCCTTTACCCTGAGTCTGGGAGCAGCATTTGAGCTGTTTACTGTTTAGCTGAACCATTTTGCCAGCCAGCATCAGAGCTGAGTTCACAGTTTTGGCCAGCTGAGTTATGTTGAAATTGGGCTTAAATGTGGTTCCCAGACTTGCCCAGTATCAGCAGGTCCCCCAAGGTGCCAAGTGTGGAGGTTAATATATGAAATGCCTTCTACAGGAAAGGGTCTGAGAGTCAGCACAGCACAAATGCCCAGAGGTGCAACTACAACAAAAAATAATATTCCAATATTCCTGAAAGGGCAGAAAAGCCACACACTTCAACCTTGGCTAGAACGTGGCTCTAGCAGGGTTAGACCACACTGTCATGTGGCTCTGTTTCCCTGAAGAGTGAAGTGTTTCTCCATTTTAAGCATGCTTCTGGTAGGTAGTTGCACAGAAATTTCCAACACAGCCCTGTTTGTCTCAGGCTGACCTCCTGTTTTGGTTGGAATGGACATAACTGTCCATGGTGCTCTCAAATCTCCTGCTCAACCCCAAATGCTAGGGAGTGGAGGAATTCCACACAGCCCTCAGTCCTACTGTTTCTGGAGACTAAATACAGTACTTGTAGCCTTTGGTAATGCCTACAGATGCTTGAAAGCCAACATAAATTAGCCAGACACAAGGGTGTCCCTCTTTAATTAGGGCTTTTCCGGTGCCTATACAGATGGAACGAGGCTGCTCCGACACACTGTAATTACAGCACTTTGGAGCAGACTCCATTAATCGAGTCTGCTGGAGCATGGTAATTGCTGCACTCCAGCAGACTCCAGCGTCATGTGTATCAGCATCCCTGTGCTGAAAAATGGTGGCAGGGGCACTTTAACTAAAAGCTCAAATGAGCTTTTAGTTAAAGCACCCCCACTGCCAGTTTTCAGCACAGGCTCTAATTCAAGCCCCCCTTCCTTTCCACCTGGAGCATGTGTATAAACGCCATTCTGTTTTTTAAGGAAAATGTGCTGTTTGCATGTGAAGAGACTATGGCTTTCCCCAAGGAGGATGGCACATAACATGTCCCCATAGAACATCCTGTCTCTTGATTAGAGTCTTGTGGAAACATTTGACCTGCCTGTGAAGATGGCAGGTGTTCAGGTCCCTTGCCGAATTTCTTTCCTCCTATGCGAAGCCCAGCCTTCCCACTCTGTAAAACCAAACTTTGTGTTGCACTTACCACTGATTTGAGTTCAGACAACGAGAAGTGACTTTCTGAAACGTTCCAGAGAGCTCTCGTCTGTGGAAGAAACTATGTACCTACCTATGTGTTGCTTTCCCAATGCAGAACTGTGGGAAGAAGCCAATATCCTTAAAGATGCTTTTCCTTACTGGCTGAATAGTGGTTTTGTTCTATCCTATGGTTTGTTTGTTTTTTTTCTTTGCCCCCCTTCTTAATGCCAATTTAAAGGGCCTTTTTTAACATTTTTCTTTTCTTTTGGCAATGTTAGGCTTTATTTATTCACTTTTGGCAATTCAAGAAAGCCAGTAGGGGTGAAAGGAAGATAACTGGTCGAATTCCAAACTTAAATCCCTAATCAAAGTAGGGTACTGATGGGCTGTGTTTTGCACTGACTGATCATAATGGCTCGCAGGGGCTATGGGTGAAAACTTTTCCCAGTGCACTGTATGTGGCCAACTTTCTTCCAGCAAATCCTAGCATACATGGAGCATGGGCTATGACATTTTATTCTCTGTAATTCAGTTCCAGTTCAGACAGGCAGTAATTTTGTCATTGTGTGCCTCCAACAATGCTTATGAGAACTTTACTGATCTTACTGCATCAAGTAACGTGTTCACCCAATTAAGAACGTTTTATATGGCATGGTTTTTTATAGTTGTTTCTTAATCCTCTGTTGTCTTTGATTGCATAGCTGTAGTTTGAAGTGTAATTTGCTCAATTTGAGCTGTTTGGCCTAAATTCTCTCTCAAAGGAAAGAGATTTTTGTCGATGAAGGTGATATTTGAACCTATTTTTATGCAAGGCCTGTATCTGGCTCTCTATTTCCCTTAAATTATATTCGTGCTGCTTAGAAATCAGACGATATTCTTTGAGCCTTTTAAGGTGAAATCCTAAGCATAAAACCCCTGTGCTTCTGTTGCATAAGCAAGGAGAATCCAGATCTTGTACCCTGTTTTCTGCTCCATCTGAAAGACTTAATTTCATACTTGACATGAGGTCTTGAGGAGGATGAGCAGGCTTCTTGTGACTTAAGGTTTGCTATAAGTGGTTCTTTCTGCGCTTTGCCTGTGCAGATTAATGTACAGCTCAAATGAGAGAGAAGTCCTGAACAAGGAAGCCATAGATGCTGCAACTAGATCTGGGGTTAAAAATGAGCTGGGGAGAACAGGAGGGAGGAGAGCTTTGTTTTGTTCTTTTTAAGGGAGGGGAAAAGAACAATACTAACTAGTAGGTGATTTTTAATTTTGTTTAAAGGGTGGGGTATGTGGCCTACTTCTGTTCTTTCAATACTTTTGATTGGCAGCTTGGATTTGTACCGTTGCCTACTTAGACTGTGGGTTTTCAGGTGCTCTTGTTCCCAGTAGAAACCTGTACCAGATCCAAGCATGGAAGCTACTGGGAGTACCTTAAGTTAACTTGATATACAGGCCATTTTCAGAGGGTGGCAGAAAATTTGGAAGCAGAGTCTGCCTATTTTGTTCGCTCTCCATAATCCCTTTTATGTCAGTCTGTTTAGTATGGATAGCTGTGCATAGGCCTAGGCATGCCATAGTAACTAGCCTTGTTTTGTAATTCAATGCATCCCATTTGTTTATGAGCTTGGCAGACTGTATCGTTGTCCCATACTGCATTGGTACAGAGCTTGCTATCGGATCTCTATTTATAACTAACTTCTGGGCGGAAACAATCGGACTAGTATCTCCTCTCTTGCAGGGACTTTCAAGAACTTTTGGTGGGTTCTTTTGGTTTCTCTGGCACAGGGGGGAGAGGAGGAAATCTTCAGCTTTGGGGAGTTTCTTTGGTACTTTGTGGCTGTCTTGGTTGGTGTCCTGTAACTTGGCATTTGGAACATGGAGGCGAATATGTCTGGAAGATGAAGGTCACTGGAAGGAACTTCAGGAGAACGCCCACTGCTGTGAATCCAAGGTCTAATTCTGCCTAAACTATGACAAGGGGAGAAAACGATGTGTTAGACTAGTTTCTTTGCTCCTCCGTTTTATCTCTGCATGCTGACAGTCTAAATTACTGGTCTTGTGCTGCTTGTCACCTTGGGGTCAAGTAAAAATTTTCTTGCAGTGTCCGCGTGCAAGCACTAACTGATCCAAATGGCAGACGGTGAGGTACCTTACTGTACTTAAATGTACTTGTAAGGGGTTATAAACCAAAGTAACTTCTCTAAGCCAGTCCTCTGCTAGCCGTGTAAGCTGCAGTCATGGGAAATGGCATTTTTGCCAATTGCTGTCGGCATGTCACTGATTTAATCTTCCAGACGCGCAGCTTTCGTTCGACCGATGAGAGATCACCCCTTCTAGCAAAATCTCCTGCTGGTTGCACTGCCCCCCCGGATGTCTCAGAACCTTGCAAGTATGCCAAGCCATACCCGGACGTTATTCTCAGCAACGCATCAGATAAACGGCTGCAGAAACAGGCAGAATACGTCCACGACTTACCCGAGGAGGGCAGGGAAGAAGTGACAGGGGCCTGTGTCAACAGCTGCTTGGAATTCAGGGTTGCTACTGCAGGCCTCCTGCAGCAGGCACAGGCATCTTGTGCTCTGGCCGTCCTTCCTGTTGACCTTGAGAGAGAGTCAAAGATACTGTTAAACCATGCTCGGCTGCTTGAGGCCTGCCAGGGTTGTGTGAAACTTGAGGACGGTGGCCTGGACTGTAAAACCCGCAACCAGGAAGAGCATGTGGTACCAGCTGACAAAACAGATGCAAGCCCTGGAATGCCGGTGGTTTGGCAGCAAAACCAAGACTTCTTTAAGAGGGAAGAAGCCTTGAATTTCAAACCCTTAGACAAGCCAGGTGTCCCATTAGACTGCAGAGCTGCCGGCCCTTACTTGGGAAGCTATGATACAACTGGATCCTCTGAATGTAATGCGTCGGGAAAGATGGAGGAAGTCCAGAAGGCCCAACAAGCAGTCTTGTCATCTCTCCTTCAGGATGAGAGTGCGCATCTGACCCACGTCACCAGCACTTGTTGCTTATCAACTGACCCAGCAGCGTGCCCAGCTGGCGAGTTAAGCTGCAGTCTGTACAGCGAAGGGAGTATATTGCCATCGAAGCAGAAGAAGCGGAAGAGGAAAAAGAAGTTTCCTTTCTTAGGTGCTCATGGGGCGATGGTTTATTCCACCGAGTACAGCTTATGTATCTTGTGTCCTTGATGAGAGAGAGGGTGATGTGTGCATGCTGGAAAGAACCAGGTTTTCCTAACGCGGTGTTTCTGTTCACTTGGCTGGCTTCAAAATTTTCCCTTTTGGGCTGAAATTACCATGTGTTTACCCTACACCAGTATGTGACCTGTTTTGAAAGTTTGTCCAACAGGCTTTCTTGTCTATTTAAAAAAAAAAAACTTGTTTTTTATACAGAGCTCAGTTTGTGAAATGTAAAACATCAGAAGTGACTAGAGCCTAGTGAGGAGTAATGGTTTTCTTGATTTCTTTTCTTTTTTTAAGGAGGCTTTCTTTAAGCACAATGAGATTTTTTTTTTTTTTTTCCTTAAGCACATCGGAACAGAAATGCACAAAAATTTGCAAAGCTATAGTAAAGTATAAGAGATTTGAGAAGATACCAGAGGTTAAAAATCCTTAAGTAACAACTAGGGGCTTTTTTTTCCTCTTATTTAAAAAAAAAAAAAAAAAAAAAATTTGCTAGAAAAGTAAGCTTAATGCAACACTAGGGTTAATCATTTAAAATCAAACTGGGAAAGATATAAGTAACACAAGCTTCTAACCAGCTCTCTAGGTACAAGTACATGTTACATATTGAAGCTGAATAAATGCTTCTGTGAAGTACGGGTGAGTGAGTTAATAAGGCTAAAGCCTGGACACAAGGGTAACGTAATGAATTATGGTCACAGAGTACAAAGGTTGCAAGCTGATACTAACTTTTCTACTTCTGCGAATGACTCGCATGGCTAACGTACAGTGCTGGGGCAGAACCCTAAGCTCGAGCCTGTGGAATTTTGCCCTGAAAATGACACCTTCAAGGAGAAGAAGAGAACGAATGCTCCCACGACAGGCTTTTTCTATGTTTTACCATCATGGGTTTGAATGTTCAGGTGGCCTGAGCATGGGGATGGGGATAAAAAGAGAGCTGAGTGCAGCTGAGGCTGTCAGAAGTGCATGATAAATGCAACTTTTTGTGTAGTTCTACAAACTACTGTGTGGTTACAACTCAGTGGGGGCCAACCTTTTTGGCAGGCATGCCACATTACCTCCGTACCCCTGCCTTCCAAGTGCTACTGTGGGTTTTTTTGTTTTGTTTTGTTCTTGCCCCCGCCTTTCCCTGCCCAATCTGCTGCTCTGCGTTCTGCCTCCTTCCCTGTGATCCCCGCCACAATTTGCTGCCTTTGCTTTCTGCTTCCTGTCCTGTCTGTTGGTCTGCTGCCTGTCCCCCTCCCCCATCTACCATGTGCCGCACCACTGATTAGCAACCCCTGTTGTAACCCATGTGTGTGGATGAATGAAGAAAGGTGGTTGAGCAATAGTGTGAGCAGATGCCCACTAAGCAAAGAATTAGTGTCTTGAATCTGTTGCTCTTTGTGCAGAGAGCAAATCCATCCCCAACAGATGGATATGGTGGAGCCCAGTTAGGGCTTTCTGGGAGGGCTTTCTGAGCTGGGGGCATGAAGCAGTCTGCAGAGCTAGTACACTGCTGCTCCTCTTCCCCACGCATCTTTCTGGTGTTTTAAAGTAGAAGCTGGGCAAATCATCTTTTAGGTAAGGGCAATGATGCTGGTGTTGCACCACGTAGTTGCACAGCTCAGATCTGTCTTGTACATAAAGAAAGCAAGGTCTGCGGACGCCGTGCGGCGCAGGTTTCTGCTGCAATGTCATAAATAAGTGGAGCCAAATGAGTGTGACCCTGCATTGGAACACCCTGTCGAATCCTGCTTGCTTTTTCTCCCCAAGCCAGTACTCGCCCCAGGAGGTGATTGTCCATACTAATAAAACAGTGAGATGCTGCAGTAGCACTCTTGTGTGCTGTTATAATGGCAGGCATATATATATTACATAGACAGTTAGGCCACGTATGATCAGCTTGGTGCAGATTTTCACCCAAAAGGTGCTTAGGGCACTCGGGGAAACAATCTGGCTTTGGTTCTCAGTTGGAAATGTTTCGGAGAACAGGTTGGTTGGGTTCTTCCTCCTTGTTTCTTTCCCAAAACCATCAGAAATGTGGTTTAAAAAATCTAAATAAGTCTTTCTCCTTGAGATCAAGGTGCTAATCCAATTGGAGATTCTTAGGTTTGTTTTTTTTTTTTTGCTCAAATCCTAAGATGTAAAACATAAAATTCTGCCTTTTTGTTTTCCTGGCCCTCTTTGCTGCGCAGACTTCTGCAGTGTTACTAGCAGCTTTTGCTTGTGGCAGTGCAACACCTTTGAATTTGAAACCCCAGAGTTAGTCGGCTCCTGCAGGGAGATGAGGAGGAATGCTTTTAGTATGGCGTGGAATTGCAATCCTTTCTCTCTTGGCACAGAATACGCATTTTTGGCTCGCAGGTATGCCTAGAAACAAGGCACAAGAGTCTCTCTGTAGAATGGGAAGACAAGATTGTTCCCTTGCCAGAGAGAACTGAAGTCACAGTAGTGACAGGTTTGTGCTGAAATGAAGTGAAATTGTAAACTGTGCTTTTAATTTCTTCAACTCCTAATAACCTGATGCTGGCAATGCTTAATGCAGATAAGGAGTTTTGGGTTGGTTTTTTTTGGTTGGGGGTGTGTTGGGTTTTTTTTAAGGAAGGGAAAAAGGTAAATTGCCTTATTTTGACAGGGTTCCTTGTCCCATTATCTTGTGACAACATAAATGCTGCCGTACATTAGGCCTCCTGATGAAATCTATGGTACAGGGTTCTTCTTGTATTAAAAGCATCCATTTAATCTCTTTGATTTCAGCAGTTTGACACACTTCCTGGTTTGTATGAACAAGGATCTAAATTTGATGTCCCATTATTGCTCTTGCATAAAGTTAGCAAAACTTTTCTCACGGGGCTCTTGCACTCTGGCAGCAACCTGGATCCAACTGGTGTGAGGTGCCAGGCATACCTGTGCATTTGTTCATAAATAGAAAGAATGATCGCAATAAAGCATCTAATGCCCCCATGCATTTTTTTTTTTTTAATTGAGGTGAGAAGATAAAAGCTAATCCTTCTACTTAACTCTCTTACCAGGTGTGATTTGTAATTCAATCAAGAACTAATACTCTACTCCCACTAGAGTTAGTTTTCACCACAGTTATGTTGGTTTTCTTGCTTTCTCAGCAAAACCAGGAAGTGGAGGAGGGACTGTCCCCCAGGCAGATTGAAGTGTCTGCATTCACAAAATGCAACTTTAGGGCAGCTTGTGAGGGGAGGGCTCAAACCAAGGACTAAAAGAAAGAATCTTCCTTCTGAAAGCATGTGGCATTTCTTTAATTTCAACTTTCAGCTCTTCTAACAATTGTGACCACAAGGCAGCGTTTAAAGGCTAAAGGTAGGATTAGAATGAGTTTCCATCAGGGTTGATGAGCAGGGAGGAATGCAAAACTAATGTCTTGGATGCAATTCAGTGAAATACCACTAAACCATCTTAAATGCATTGTACCAGCAACGGGCATGCTTATACCGACATGTACATGCTCTCTTGCAAACCAAATGCAAGAGGCAAAAGATGATGCTTTGTAACTTGAAGAAATGAGCAACTTAATTCTCATGTCATTCTACCGAGGTGATCAGGCCTCTGCATTGCTGCTAGGTTTAGGCTGGGTTATCACCAAGGAGCTGAGCACCCTTCATGAGAGAGGGCACATTCAGAACTTCCTTGATGCATTTAACATCTTAGCTTTATTCAGTCTAAATTTCTTTCTTCAGTCGGCATTTCTTCCTGGGAAGTGCTGATAGCACAGCTAGTTTTGCAGCTTGATTCTCTTCCTGGTTCAACAAGACTGTAGTGAAAATTGGGCATCTCAAGACTAGGTAGGCAGAAACTGTCCGTGCAAACCTCCTCTTGGCAGGGCGAAGACGGTACACTGTGAGTCACCGCCAAGTAGGCAGTGCTTGCCCTCACGAGACTCCTCTGCAGGAGTCGTTTATGTTGGGGTTGCCACAAAACAAACTGCTTTCATTGAAACAACCACGTCCGGAGAAACTTCCACCTTTTTGTACAATCCTCTTCCCTTTCCAAAAGTGGCTTGAACCATTGGCTGATCGGCTTGACGCTCTTGCTCTATTGATTTCAGGATTAGCTGCTCGTTCCTAACAAGAGTGCAGGATTAACTAATGAAGGTAGGCATTAAGCTCTTTGCATCCTTCCTTCTCCACCAGCCCAGCAGCTTTTAACAGTCGTAGCCTTTCCGGAGGAGAGGAAGGCAACATGGTGCTGCATTGCAGAAGTTCATCATTGTGCAGCCTGGAGAAATAATAAGCAACAGCACAGGCCTGATTTTAAACTTTCAAAGGTAAAATGGCTTTATGCAGCATCTTTTTTAATCCCGCCTCGCAGTTGAGTGAGCCTGGGGCAGATCCTAGTCCTCGCCTGATACCAGTGTGTGCATGTCTTAGTTTACACTGGGATTATTCTGAGTTGCAGCGAAGACTAGTCTCTACTGCCTCCCCCTGAAGAACAGAGGGGGTACGGTAGGGAAATGCCTAGCATGCCTGCCTCTAAAACAGTCCAGCTCTCTTCCTTGGGGAACCCACGCTTATTGGCTGGACTGCTGGAAGTATAAAAACAGGAAACGAGTCACATTGAGCTACAAAAGAGGTGGGAATCTCTGAGCAAATGTGTGGCCTGAGTGGGTTTTTGCTTTATAGGTCTGTTTGGATGGAAAAACCTCCCTGTAAGCAGCTCCTTCAAAGGGCCTAATGGGATTTAGGCACGTATGGGTGAGTGAGTGTTGGCTTTGGTTAGAGTAGGCTTTATGGGTCCAAGACCTGGGGGGTGGCTGCTGGGTAGGAGGCGAGTGGGCTGATGCTTCTAGTCTTAATCTGTCACGGGTGAAAGCTCGTCTACATCGATAGTAGTCTGGTGCATGTGCAGCCTCTTTCAAGCTAAACTCTGCCTTCCCCCTTTCGGTTTTTGCTAAGGTGCAGGGAGCCCACCCCTGTCTGTATTGCCCGCCCAGGGACTGGGCCTTACCTGACTCCCAGAGCCTGGGGCATGCGGAAAGGGGAGGCCGTTGCTGTCAGCCATGTTGGCGGTAGCTCTAGGCCTAATGTTTGAGTAAAGCTGCAGCCAGCTGCTCCCCACCCCATGCACCAGGTCATCTGAAGAAAGCTCTGGCTACACCTGCTGTACAAGTATAACCAGGGGCACGTGTCCCCAGGCCTCCGGGGATATTGTGCCTTCCAAAGCCACATTCTCTCAAGGCACTGCTGCTTGGACAATGCATTTGTTCTTCCTTCCCGGTGTGGATTTTGCAGTACCAGAGCCTTTGATCTACTCTGCTCCTGTGTTCGCCTGTCAGAGAACTTGACAGCGTGCACTACAGACATATGCAGACAGACACTGAGCATTAGCATCTCTGCAGCCACTGCCGATGGCCCCGGAGGCCATTAAGGCAGCTGTGGTGTCACCCCTCCACCTTGGAGAGGGAGACATTTGCTGTGTGTCTTCTTGTACCCTGCTTGACGGGCACCTCTGCTTTGATCTTAATCAAGGACCGGAATAGCCATCTTACGTGGGTGCTTCACCAGGGTGAGGTGCATAACCCTCCCAGCACCCTTGAGGCAGGCAAGGAGTGGTAAGCAGTGGGTTTTTTGGGGGGGGGGGGGGGTTGGCCCAATTTTACTGACTGCAGAAGCAAAATGCAGGAGGGTTGCATGACTGCCAGGGCTATGAAGGCATGGGGGTGGAGAGAGCTAGCCTGTCTGACTCTTGCCGCTGCGTCTGAGTCACGACACTAGTCTCTGAATGAGTCATCACCGAGCGGCGTGTTCAAGGCGTTCAGACACAGGCTGCACTTTTGGACACACTGCGGCTGAGCTGGCAGGGGAAGGCTCCCCAGCAGCCCTAGAGAGGTGAGGAACAAGACCTGCTGGCCAACAGGCAGGCCAGAATTCGGCGCTTGCAGCAACTCTTACAGCTGTGTAGAAAGTGGTGTTTGTTCTGCCTTGGAACAAAACGCACATCTTTGTGAAAACGGAGCCTTTTGTCCTGAGAGAGGGTGTGTCTGCGCACAGCCCGGTGCAGCTTTTGGTCTCTGCTTGCTCTGAATTGGCACGTAAACCGAGTCCCCCGGGTTCATGAAATGGGGCTGTTCTAACTTGAGCTCTCAGGTGTGAGTCTCTAACTGTCTGGCTGAAAACTTAATGGAAACCAAAATGTCTCTGTGGAAAGGTTCAGCTTTGGAACAGCCCATTTTATTTGGCCTCACGTGTTCTGATGGCATGGCTGGTCAGGATGCCCAGACTGCCACCTCCCTTCTTGGCCAGTACAGTGACATCTTCCCTCCAGCGCCTTCCCCAGTGTCTGGTCCAGTCCCTGTATGAATAACCCCAGCCATGGAGGCTCTGCATGCCCCTCTAAGGGACTTTCACAGCTTTACACATCTCCAGCCAGTGCCACTTTGCATTCCCATTCAGTGGGAGCAAAGCCATTGACTGGCAGCCCTGGAGAAGCCAGCTCTACAGTAAGCGATTTACATTTTTAATGTGGCACCTGAAATCATCTCAAATCGCAGGCTAAGGCTCCCTCCTTGCACAGCAAGAGCTCTGCACAGTATTTTTCAAGTGTATGACACACACTGGGGTGTGGGTGGTGTTTGTTTCTGTGAAGTAGCTTGGATCTCATGTGACGTGCACATTAGCCAGGCAGCCCTAGCTGAACAATAGAGCAAGGGGAGCTCTGCAAGATCCCATGTAACTTGTTGGCACATAGGTTACAACTGCCTTTGGGCTGCAAAGTACTACACACCCATCTCTATTAATTAAGAGGGCCTTGAAATTTGAACCAGATTCTGTTCTACATTGAGCCACTCAGCTTCCTCACTCTGGCTTTGGAAGACATGCATATCCCTCGGGCAAGTGAAAGGATGT
The DNA here is from genome assembly GCF_000455745.1 of Alligator sinensis. Taxonomy (NCBI): domain Eukaryota; kingdom Metazoa; phylum Chordata; order Crocodylia; family Alligatoridae; genus Alligator; species Alligator sinensis. The sequence continues at coordinate 4,698,210 of NW_005841850.1, read as the reverse complement.
TACTCTCTGGAGGCGGCGGGGGAGGGGGGGGCGGAGATAAGAAGTGGCACGCCTAAATCTATCACATACCAACTGAGCACGCGGATAAGAAGTGGTTCTGGCTTTTTTAACTGCGTGTTTGTTTGTGTCTGGATCAGAGGCCCCCAGGTGATGTTGGAGCTGGTTACCTTCACTTGCTTGTTCAGTGAGTGCTGTTAATTCAAGCCCTTGCTAAATCTCTCTCTCTCTCCCTTTCCCTTTGACCAGAGCACCCGAGTGTCATGATGTTAATGAACGGGGATGACTTGCATGAGAGCCTCAAGGAAGACAAGGAGGTCAAGCAGAATGGCCATGAGGAAGCTGATCCAGGGGATGATGGAAACGACCAGGAGGTCATCGTCATCCAGGACACCGGCTTCACTGTCAAGATCTGTGCTCCAGGAATAGAACCCTTCTCCCTGCAGGTGGGTCCCTCCAAGGGAGGCAGCAATGGCAGCTGCTCAGCTGAGAGCCAGCTGAAGAGGAGGGGAAACGAGGTGTTCAGGAGAGCAGCACAGGCTTGAAAAGGTGCCTGGCACTGACTGGCTAGGTTGCATATGAATTATATATGCAACAACATTTGCCAAGCGCTGTTGACTTATCCCTGGAGGAGCCAGACAGTTCTGATCAGGGCAGCTTTTTCCTTTAAAACCCCTTTGGTTGTTAGTTTTAATACACTAATAATAGCAGGCCTTGTTCACAGCTGCTTATGTAAACCATCCAGAGTCTGCATAGCTTGAGCATGGCATAAAATGGTGTTGGACACACAGCAGAGAAGTAAAAAGCCTCTGTGTGCAAGCCTTTGCTCTTTTTCTTTAGTGGTTGAAGTGATGTGTTTGGAGGTTGGGTCCTCCCCTTCAAGTAATGGTGTGGCGATACACAGCATACCACCTCACTGCACGCACCAAAGCACATTGGAAGAGAGCAACAGGCTCTGTAGCCCCAGATGCTGCCTGTTGATGGACTCTTCCCTTGTCTACACCCTTCCCATCCCTCATCTACCTTCTGGTCCATCAGTGTCCCTGTGCAGTGTCCTCTTACCCAGGCTCATGCAGAAGGGACTCAGACTTTAGCTGATACTCTAAGGGCTGAGAAGTGGGAATTCTGCGTGTGCACAAGTGCCTTAGTGCTGTTGTCCTCCAGCAGATGAGTAGATGAGCTAAACCCTTCATAAATGCCTAAGGGTGTAGGAGGCCACAAGTGGCCTATGGGGGTTCTGATTCTGCATCAAAAGGACAGGCCTGGAGGATCCCATGTGTGGAACTGGGGGCCTCATCCAGTCTACAGAGCTGTGCTCCTTGCAGCTGGCACACGAGGACTTCCCTTGATCTAAGAATCTGGTAACTCGGTGGCGCAGTGCCATGGTGCCTGGGGAGGACAGAAGCCAGTCTGACACCCCACGCCTCTGCTCTATCAGGGTGCTCCTTGAACACAAGGTCAGGAAGGTGGCAGAACTGGGGGGTAACAGGGTTATTTTGTCCTTAAGGTTTCTCCACAAGAGATGGTGCAGGAGATCCACCAAGTGCTGATGGACAGAGAGGACACCTGCCACCGAACCTGCTTCTCCCTGCAGCTGGATGGCAACGTCCTGGATAACTTCGCTGAGCTGAAAACCATTGAAGGGCTGCAGGAGGGGTCGGTGTTGAAAGTGGTTGAAGGCAAGTTTTGGAGATTGGGGCAACCCTGACAAGAGAACCTGTCTGCATTGGGTTCTCGTAGACCGGATGCCTATGAGGATGAGCTGCTGGATAGGCCCCACTGGACAAAGGTCCTTTCACCCTGCTACTCCACTTTCTGTCCTTAACCCCAAGCTGTAAAGACCCTGCCTGGAGCTTAAAGCACAGTTGAGTGAGTCTTTATGGCCTGTCCTGCCCTTCAGTCCTCTCCCGAGACAGGCCATGAGGGTGGAAGTGGTTCCTCCAAGTGATATTTGTCCATTGATGGGACCTGGATTAAGAGGACCACGCTCAGTTTGAGCAGGCTCCTAAGCAGCCATTCACATGTGGTTAAATTCCTAGTATAGGAGTGGGTGTGGAAAGCTAGGTCACCTTTAAAGCACCAAATGGCAGGTGGCACCCAAGAAACCAGAACCTGATAAAAAAGCAAAGGGACACTGAGAGGGCAGGTAGTGCACAGTAGGAGTACGTTCTCTGTGTCCAGTGACCTTTCTCACCCCTGCCAAATGTACCAAGAATCCATAGTAAAATGTCACTTCGTGGCTGCACTCCCTGTTGCTACAGCCACACATGCCAGCAGGGCAGGTACCAGTGTCTCTAAAGTATTGAGTCTGTAAGGGACACCACTGTTGGTAGCCTGCCTGGAAGATTTGCTTACCTGGAAGATTCCTGAATCCTGACACGTGCAGGTTATATCCAGTAGCGTGCAGGATACTGGTCATCTTTTACGCAGATAGAAATCCTGTTTGTTGCAGTGTTAGCCAAGATGAGTGATGTAAAACTGCCAGCTGCTCTCAAGGCTTGTAATGAGTCCCTAATAAAGAGAAGCACAGATTTGGTTCAAGAATGGATATAAAACAAAGTGGGTCAAACACATTCCTAGCTCAGTCCCACTGAAGTTGTATCTGTGTGCATGCTTAATTTCTTGTGCACTGTGTTGAGAGAGAATTACCATGGCGCTGATGTGGTTTCTCTGTCCCTCTCTCCTGATGGTCAGAGCCCTACACGGTACGGGAAGCCAGGATACATGTGCGTCATATTCGGGACCTTCTGAAGAGCCTTGACCCATCAGATGCATTTAATGGTGTGGACTGCAATTCCCTGTCATTCCTGAGCGTCTTCACAGAAGGAGACCTTGGAGGTACAGGATAAGAAAAGCTTCCTGGAAGCAACAAACCTTCCCTGTGGTAGAGAAATGCAGCTGTTCTACCACTATATAATTTGCTTAAGTGCTTGTTCTAATTATTGGAGTGGGGGAGGAGGGGATGGTTGGGGAAGAGCTGTGAATATTTCCCCCCCACACTTTCCTAATGAAAATTGAGTGGTAGGGTGGAGGATGTAGACTCAGGGGCCCTGGGCTGTATTCATTGTTGCCTGGTGGCTTTCAATAGATCATTTAATCCTTGTGGATCTGTTTGTGCATCTCTGACATATAAGCTTTACAAACTAAGGTCCCTTCGCCTCCTCAGGGCATGGTTCAAAACTGCCTCTTTGCCAGGCTGTTGCATGCAGGTGTGGCGGAAAGGGGCCCAGTTGCTCAGTTTTATTTTGGGAAATGTGTTACAGAATATCACAAACAAGGTCCTAGCATTAGGTGCACCAGTGTATCTAGGAACATGCATGTCACCTGAATCTCAGGTGACTCCAGCTACTCCTATTGACTTAAGTGTTTTTGCTGCTGATGCCCCAGGGTTTAAAGCTGGCCCAACTCAAGCAAAGTATTCTTGCTCTTGAAGTGCATTGGTGAGGCAGGTGTTATTTCATGCCTACAGGGCAGAATGGTTACTTTCTTGGGCAGAGAGCACCTGAGCTCAGTTTGTTTATGGGGTTACAGGGCCAAATTCTATAGGCGAGTTTCAGCAGGCGTTTCAACACTTATAAACACTTAACGTCTCTTTGAAAGCCACAGCCCAGTGGTTAATGTATGTAATGTCGGGGGCAGAGTGCAGCATTCAGGTGCGTGTTGCACAGTTGGAGCTGTTTAAATTATAGCTTGAAGAAGCAGTCGGAGCCTGAGTTTGGTTTTGGTGGTGGGAGGGAGGGTGCTACAAGGAAACAGTGTTCCATCAAGAGGATTTTGTACTGAATATTGCCAAGGTGGTCTTCCTCCAGCACTCAACTCCTGTCTGTCCCTGTTTCAGACAGTGGAAAACGGAAGAAGAAAGGTACCGAAATGGAACAAATTGATTGCACCCCTCCTGAACATATCCTGCCAGGTAGCAAAGAGAGGCCCCTGTGTGCCCTCCAGCCCCAGAACAGAGACTGGAAGGTAGAGTTCTCTTGTGTTTTTTTTTCTTTTTTTAAGATGGTAGCCAGGACACTTCTTGCAGGGCAACAGTCTTCTAGGACTGCAAGTTGCACTGCAGTGAGCTTACTAGGAGACTTGCTCCACTGAGTCTTGGACCAATGCCTGAATAGCACGACTGGGCCAAGGGAAGGAAGCTTAAGGCCCAGCATTTTGCATGCAAACTGTAAAGGCTGCATGTCAGCACTGTGCAGTAGCGATCTCTCTTGTAGACGAGGGCAGAGCGGGAAGGGAGAACTTTTGGTTTCTACTTCTTGCAAAGTCTCCCAGAGGATCTTCAGATCACTTCTATTTATCCTTGGGCTTCCCTTAAGCTTGCTGCTGCAAGAAATATATGTGGTCTAAAGACAAATTGAGTGTCTGCTCTTCTCTGGGTATTAAGACAGGTTGTAGAACATTGCATGACAAAAACCATTACAGTGTGCAGTGCTTTGAGAGCTTGGGAGTTTGTAAACCCTGGTCCTGCAGTCAGGGTATGGGCTGGGGAACAAACAGAACTTGCACATGGAAAGTATGAAGTGTGGGTGGCTTTCCAGAATGGAAGCCAGCAGATGGAGGCTCTCATGTGGTGTGCTTTTTCCAGCCTTTGCAGTGCCTAAAAGTATTGACCATGAGTGGGTGGAACCCCCCACCTGGCAACCGAAAAATGCACGGAGACCTCATGTACCTGTACGTCATCACTGTGGAGGATCGACACGTTAGCATCACAGCGTCCACCAGAGGCTTTTACTTGAATCAGTGAGTAATTGAGAGTTTCCCTTAATGCAAACTCACTGTCTTGGTTAAACTGATTGAAAAGAAAGCGTGCTAGAACAAGATTCCCCCTCTTCATCCTCTGTAGTTGGTAGCCCGTTTATATAAAGTCTTAGCAGCTGCTACGCTGGAGCAGGCTATTCAGCCACATCTAGTGTCTTTCTAAAGTGCCTGATGCTTTGGGAATAAACACTCTCCCCAAATATTCAGCCTGTTGTGCAGAGGTGATGCAAGTGGGAAGGAATTCCTGCCTGATCTCATGGCCAACTCCATGCTGTAAAGCACAACGTGACCAGCCATGTAAAATCTGTCAGTTTATTGAATCAAGTACAGGCTCTGCTTATTCATCCTTTACCGTGGTAGATAATATCCTAGGCCAACATAAATGTGTGGGCTGAAGAGTGCGAGGCTGTTGTTGACTAAGAAAATCCAAATCAACATTATTTATTTTCCGGCAGATGGGAACTGTCACACTGGTAAAACGGGAGACCTCTCTAGTTGAGCACTTCTAGACCCGATCTGTTATATCTCTTGAGCACTATACATCTGGGTCTCCTTCCAAGTTGAGTGAGTTATTGAAACCTAAGCTAACCCAGGTTACAGAAGAAATAACTTGCAAGAGACCTTAGCCTTCCTCAGTCTGCAGGAATGGGGCTCAAAGTTAAGCTATGCACATGCTTCAGTCTTTACTCTGGTGACTAAAGTCCCCTGTAAATTAACTTTCAAAGAGCAGGCGAGACTGCCAACAGATCAGAAGAGCTGCCTTAATAGATCTCCATGGAGAGATCTTGTTTGTCTGGTCCTGGCAACTCTTCCTTTAGCATTCTTTGATGGCGCATTAGAAGACTTGTAAGGCTTTTTAGAAAGCTTGGAAAAGAAAGCAGGAGCTGCTTGGTGCTGAATGGGGGAGGGTGGAGCCCTTGTGATTACTGGCAGGAGCAAGGTCTGTTAGGGTCTGGTACACATCTGGGGAGCCTTGCTCTGCCTTCCCAGTTTGAAGGGAGACCACAGACCCACAGAACCCAGTGATGGTTCAACTGCTTCTGGATTGGATGTGCTGCCCTCTCTCTCGGGGCACAGGTTCACAGAGGTTGACAGTGACTTGAGTGGAGAGACTATCTGTGCCTCTCCAGGGGACCCTTGCAGCCTATCTGACCATACAGAGAAGATGGGGTCTCCATTTTTGCACAGCTCATGACTTTCTGCAGCTGTTTCACACAGCATCAAGATTGTGATTATCTCTTTTTTTCCTTTGCAGGTCAACAGCGTACAATTTCAATCCCAAGCCTGCCAATCCCAGTTTCCTCAGCCATTCCCTAGTAGAGCTGCTTAACCAGATTAGCCCGACCTTCAAAAAAAACTTCTCAACTCTGCAGAAGAAACGGTAGCAGTAGTGTTTTCCCTCGCTGCTTGCCTTGAGTGATGTGTGATGGGTTAGATATTTGGCTTGCACACTGGGGTTTGGATGCTGCTGTCTGTCTTGAAGCCAGGTGTTGATTGCAACACACTCCACTTCACAAAACTAGTATAGCAGGGTGATGCTTGGTGGAAGTTAATGCAACCGTTGGCACTTGTGTAGCAAAGGCTTACAAGCAGTTAAATCTTACATATGCATAAGGTTGGTCACTGTTCAGGGAACCCAGGGATCCTGATGGTAAATCTCCTTATTTAGTTTTCCTGGCAGTGACAACTGGACTAGACTTGCTTCAAGCATGTAAATTAGCACTAACAAGTGCTGCTGGAGGCAGAACGGGAACAACTTTTCTTTGTGAGATAATGCTAGCTCAGTTGTGTAGTGTGCTGTGTGTAGCTCCGTTGATCCCTGCACTGAGGAGTAATCTATCTGCGGTTATGTATGAAGATGGGGAGGAGAGAAAAATGTTATATTCTGTGTGGGATGCAAACTCCAAAAAGGGCTTGCCTTTGCAAGGAAGCTTGTGAAAGAAGCTGAAGCATGATTCAGTGTACAGTGGCCCTCAGGATGGGACACTTATCCAGGAGGGTCTGTAGCTGATTGTTACCTGAACCAGGTTTTTACTATTGGTGCCTCCAAAGAGAGAATGGGGGGCAGGGGGAGACAAGCCAGCTGAGCTCGGGAATAGTGAATGAGTGGATAATCCTGCCAGCAGGTGTTCTTGCATGGAAGCAAAAAAATAAAAACCGAACAGCCCAATATCAAGAAAAGTAATGTGGCTTTGGTTAAAATTAATTACTCCCTTTCCAATTTAAATCTTCACGCGTGTAAATTTCCCCGGATTGTTTCTAACTCTTGTTATTGCATTCATGGACAGTTTTATTCCCCTGTCCTTTCTCCACGGAACCACTCATCCTGCTCCAGAATGGTGGGTCCTGTACGAAATCTGTCATTCTTGGGAGCGTCCACTTAAACTGCCTGGCTCGGCAGGGTATAAATTAACAGGCGTATTGTATGGCTTTCAAGAATCCTGCTTCTGGTCTCATTAAGTAGACAAAAGTGACATTATGTGAAGGCTGGAAATTAGAGTGGCCTGAAACGCACCACTGTGACTATCTGGCCATTTAAAAAATGATTATCCTATTGCTTGTTGGGCCAGAAATGAGTGCAGATGGGATTTTTGTCACCTGCTGAGAGGAGTAAAGCTGTACAGAAGGCCGTTAGGTTAAGCTTGGCTTTTGCTTCATTGCTGGATGTGCAACAAGACCAGTAGCTTATAATGCAACCATATGGGTCCCAAACCCATATGGCTATATGCAGCCCTGGGACCCAGGCACAATCCCGTCTCTCACATGCAGAACTGACATGGGCTGTATGTGGCTGGGAGCTGGTATTAGCATGACATGGGGAGCTCTAGAGCAGTGGTTCTCAACCTTTTTTTGTACCAGGATGGCCAGTCCTGACCCAGTAAATAGTTTAAGTAGAAAATATCCCCCTGGCCCTGCCTGTGCCCTTCACTCTTGACTCGCTTCCCCAGACCGCCAGTGTGTGTGTTTGGAGGGGGGGGGTAGGGGTAGGGCGCATAAGGGTACTCTGCCAGCCTGCGAGGGAAAACGCACAGTTTCCCACATTTTTCTCTTTTTTAAAAGAGAATCCATTTTTAAAGTTTTGTTTGTGACCTTTTCATATATTCTTGCAACCCACTTCTGGGTCACGACCCATAGGTTGAGAAACGCTGCTCTAGAGTGCTTTCTTCAGGCAAGATTTTTATGGCTCCAGAACCTAGCTGATTTTTTTTCCAGGCTTCTGCTGCTGTGAGCAGCTGAGTGCAGGTATAGCTCGGGAGACGCTTGTCCCCCGATGGATCTGACTCCGTCCCTTCCTTGGATAGGACCAGCTGAGATGCGATTCTTAATCAAAGCAAGCTTTGTTGTGGATGAACAGGAAAAGTTGTCTAAATACAAGACACCCTTCATTGCAAAGAATCTTAATAGTTCTTCACTCCAAACTAGGGTCCAGAGACATCCCTTTGAAAGGATAGCTACCCCCTTCCAGGTGTACAGCTGGACAGCACCGCAGGCAGAACATGCTATGGACTGTGTGAGGGCAGAAGATGCTTATACTTCGAGGCTGGGCTATGAAGAGCACATACCTGGACAGGTATGTAGCTACACTTTGGGAGTGGTGCCAGCAATGGTATCTTTACTGGTTTTTCCATTTGTACAACTGTTTTTAATTTTATACCAGTGAATAACAGCCTCCCCAGTATCCATGCAAAGGCCAGGATGAATGTGGCCATACAGCCCACGGAGGAACTGAGGTACAAAGCTGGGAGGTCCCTCGAGCAAGGTGTTTCAATTGAACCTGGAAAAGATTCTAGGAGCCCTGACATCCAAATGGTTTCTCCAGCTGGTAGAACGGTCTTGCTGCTCACATAACTTTCCCATGTGTGTAAAGGTCTTGAAGCAGGGCTCTCTTCTGGAGGTCTCAGTCCTGCGAAACCTTATACCCTGGCTTGGCTTTGAGTAGCTCCATTGAACTCATTGTGCAGAGTGTTTAAACCAGTGTCAATCCTGTAGGCACAGAATTCCTTACAGGATGAGCCAGCTTTATGGGGAAAATAGGTCTAAACATCCTTCTAAAAGCCTCAAGGTGAACAGTTCCTTGGTCCAAGAATGCTGCAGGGGGTCATCTACCCATGTGTAAATGTAATCCAATCTCCTAGGCCAGCTGAGTAGTTGCAGTGTTCTTGCAAGACTTGAACTGTGCGAGTCAGTGCAAGATCTGTTTTTAAGTGGGCAACATCATTCATGCCTGAAGTGACTGATTCAGCTCTTCAAAATGCTGTGCAAGTCTGACTTCACTCTTTTAACCTGTAGTAGCAAATACCCCTGTGAACCAGCTCGGGAGCTGGAAATGTGGACTCCGTTCCCTTCTCCAAAGCAGGATTTCATCTAAGGATTTCCCTCTTTCAGACCAGAGACTGGAACGAGGAACTGCAGACCACACGAGAGCTGCCCCGCAAGAACCTGCCAGAGAGGCTGCTGAGGGAACGAGCCATCTTCAAGGTAATCCTGGGACTGAGGGATTTGGAAAGCACTCCAAGGTCCTACCCTACTTCACTCTTCTGCCAGCCCAGCACAATGCACTAAGCTCCTCACTTGGGCTGGGCTTCCTGGTTACTCCTCATAAACACAGATGCTTTCCTTTCAGTTTTAAACTGAGGGCTGGGATCTGTATTCATACCTCTCTCTCCCATCCTGTGCTGATTGCAGAGATATGTGCTCCTTGTCCTTGGCTCTTGTGGCCAGCAGTGAGGCAGGCCTCTCGTAGCCTTGTGTTGCTGCAGGTCGCATGACACTGCTTCAAGAGGGTTAGGGTGATGTATAGCAAGCCAGGAGCAGAGGTTAGGAACGGAATAGCTCCTGATCAGGGCTTCAGACTGCTTTCTGCTGTAGCATCCCAAAGTGGCCCAGCTATGGAAGTAGGGCTGATCCTTAAGGAATCAAAATACTAGCCAAGCTCTTGAGGCAAACCAGTTGGCCTTGATCATCTGCTGTGGGTGATAATTGATAAGGAGACCTCCGGCAGGGCAAGGGCCAGGCGCTGGGAGGATGTGGGGAATGGAGAGTCTGCACTCTTTGCTTAGGTCTGTCTTGCCTTCATGGTCCACCCTTTGCACGCAGGTCCACAGCGACTTCACCGCAGCAGCTACGAGGGGAGCCATGGCCGTCATTGATGGCAATGTCATGGCCATCAACCCCAGCGAGGAAACCAAGATGCAGATGTTCATTTGGAACAATATTTTCTTCAGCCTGGGCTTTGATGTCCGTGATCATTACAAGGACTTTGGAGGAGACATTGCTGCCTATGTGGCTCCCACCAATGACCTCAATGGGGTGCGGACCTACAATGCAGTGGATGTGGAGGGGCTCTACACATTGGGGACTGTGGTGGTGGATTACCGAGGTTACCGGGTAACGGCACAGTCCATTATTCCAGGGATCTTGGAACGGGAGCAGGAGCAGAGCGTCATATATGGGTCAATAGACTTTGGCAAGACTGTGGTTTCACACCCCAAGTACCTGGAGCTGCTTGAGAAGACCAGCAGGCCCCTTAAGATCCAGAAGCACAAAGTCCTGAATGACAAGAACGAGGAGGTGGAGCTGTGCTCATCGGTGGAATGCAAGGGCATCATCGGCAACGATGGGCGCCACTACATCCTTGACCTGCTCCGCACCTTCCCCCCTGACCTGAACTTTCTTCCTATAGACGGGGAGGAAATGCCAGAAGAATGTAAAAAAATGGGATTTCCCAAGCAGCACAGACACAAGCTTTGCTGTCTCAGACAAGAGCTTGTGGATGCCTTTGTCGAACACAGGTGAGCTAAATGGATTCTTTCCCCTCCTCCCCCCTTGCAGCCTGGTGGCATTTCCATGGGCCAGAGCACACATGGCATTGTTCCAGACACCTGCAGGCAACCACCTCGCAGCAGAGCGTACGTTACTGTACCACAAATCTAGCCCCTCTCCTATCCCCTGGCCCTGCCGATGCAATTATAAAAACTTAATTAGTGAGAGATTAAAACAGTAGGGAGCCTGGCAGGGGTATAGGGAGCTGGGGAAAGATGTTCTGCTTATAATCTCCAGTTCTTTATCAAAAGATTGGAGAATGGAGCATGCAGGACATCTTTTAGAAGATCCCCTTACTGAGGATGATGTTTCCATTCAAAGGATCTCCCGGTGCTTTAGATATGGAGTACTGTTTGGGAGGCACGTGCCTTCAGAGATCGTTGCGACCACCTCTGGGGTGGAACGTGGCGGCTGCATTGTTAATGATGA
>NW_005841850.1:4654116-4687172 GCF_000455745.1 Alligator sinensis | reverse complement strand
GGAATGCTGTAATTGGCTGCACTGCAATGTGCCCGTGAGCCACTGAGTGGCTAATGCTCCAAGTGCCCTGCACAAGGCTGTAAGGTATTTAGTTATCATGCATGTATGGTCAGAAGCTAGATCTCATTTGCCTGAGAGACAGGATCTGTGGTATTCTTGCCGTCACCTGGTGGCAATGCTGATTCATTGCCTCAAGTCTGACTTGTGGAGGGGGATCGGGGAAGTCCCAGCTACTGAACTGGCAGTGACAACAAAGGGTTCCTCTCGGTGCTGGCTTCCCTGGATTTAACCGGTCTCTTGGCTGCAGGCACTTCCACTCGCTGACCTGAGGAAAGCAACCCAGAGCCCCAGTCTCTAACTAGGGTCTTGTGCAAATGAAGCTGCTGGGCTTCTCCTTGTCCTGCGATGGTTGATATGTGGAATCAGGGATAAAGGAGGCTGCCAAGGCTGCATCCTGCTGCTAGTGCTGGAGAGCCCTGTGACCACTGCAGAGCTCACTTCCCAACGTGATGCCTAATGAGAACTATGTCATCTATTGATGTTGGGGCTGGCACATCAGATTGGACAGCCTGCATCCCGGGTCAAGCATAGTATTGCTCCAATATTTTGAGATGTCACCTACCCATAGACTCCGTGCTGTCTTTTAGAGGGGGTTGCTTGTACTCCTCCATCTCTAACCACTGTGATCCTGGCTTCTGAAGCAAAAGGCCAGGTTTTGGGATGGTTGTGCAGTCTAGGAGTCTGGCTGCTCTGAGCCCTGAGCTGTTGATTCAGCGCAATCTCTCCTTTCCTTCACTGTAGGTATCTCTTATTCATGAAACTAGCTGCACTGCAGCTGATGCAGCAGAAGGCAAACAAACCCGAGAGCTCCAGCGTGCTGGAAAATGGGGCTTCCCCAGAGAATGGCACTGAGGAGAGCCAGAAAGCTGAACGGGAGGATGGTAAAATAGAGGAGAGCGTGACTGGATTAGATAGGGTTAAAGAGTTGGCGGAGACCATTGCCTCTGACGATGGAACAGGTACTTGCTGCTCTGCACCAGGATTGGCAGGTTTTCCTTCATAGCTGCTACTAATCCAAGTGAAGGGCTTCCAAGGGGAGGGGTTGGCACAAATCTCCATGCCCTTGGTCACGCTAAAATGCCGTGTCTGTCTCCATCGCATGTTGACATGTATGTGGTAGTGTTCACATGCTAATAAATTAACCATCACAGTTCTCCAGGGACAGGAGTAGGTGAGCGCCTTGAAGAATACTAACATGAAGCAAAGCTGTCGGCGTAGGAGGCACTGACTTATGGCCCCACGCAGTCTGCCAGCTGCTCTGGTTCTCTGCATGGAAAAAGTGATTTTTAAAGCTGCACTGTCCTCTCCATGGCTGCTGTGTGGTTAGTCTGCGATTCTCAGAAGAGCTTGGGGGTGAGGCAGTCGGGTCCCACCGAAAGTCAATAGAAATCATGCAGCCCCTTTAAAAATCCCTTGAAACTCCCTGGGACTTTTTTTTTTTGCAGTGCCTCTTTCATTCTGCACTGTATGCTCTAACATTGACTTCAGCAGTCTCTGTGCTCCCAGAAAATGTCGTACTGCCAGGTGCTTCTATAGTTTGGCTCTTCAAGATGATGCAGGAACTTCAGTTATCAGCTACAAAACTTGCCTCCACATCCAGCTTTGGCTTCCTCTACAACCATGCACTGTTCTTGCCACCTTGACAAAATCTCTCTCTGTCTCCTTCCTTACCCAGTGGATCCCAAAAGCCGAGAGGTGATTCGGAATGCATGCAAGGCTGTTGGCTCCATTAGCGACACGTCATTTGACATTCGATTTAACCCGGATATCTTCTCGCCAGGTATGAGCTCAGAGTGACTGGTTGGATGCTGCTGTAGAGCATAGCTGTGCCGAGCCGCCAGCAGGCAGGTGTTTTTAGGAATTCAGTAGTCTGCTAGCAAATAGTCCTGTAGCCATCTGGCTGGGTGGGCGTGATGCATGATTCTCCAAGCTGCTCCAAAAGATGTAATTGATTGTAGTGCCTGAACCACTGAGGACAGGCAGCCAGGAGTCTCCCACCAGTTGTTCACAAAACACTTCCTGGTGGTCTGCAGAGTGCTGGCAAGGCACTTGATGCTGGCTCTCCAGCACCGCAGCTGCTAGACCACATGAAAAGAAGTGGAAAACCACATGGAGCCGCCATACCTTCATGTTTTCTGTGTAAACAGTTCCCAGGGCTGACGCGTAGCTGGGGGTGGGGTTAGGCCTGGTGTACAAGGAGTGAAAGCTGGCTGTGATCTGCTTGGAGCACTTCTGTTCCTTTCCAAATGAGAGCCTTGATGCTGCATGTGTTGCACAACCCTGGAAATGCCTTCAGAGGGAAGCAAGCGTGCTGTTCCCACTGACTCGAAGGACCTGGGTTCAACCTTGTCAGTTGATATAGGAAGAATAGGAACAGTCCTCAGTTGTGATTATGGGGGCACCTGCTGAAAGCTCTGGGGGAGACGGCACTTTGACTTTTGCTGATATATGGCAGCTTTAAAGGCAGTTTATTTTAACCTGGATCCATTGGCAGAAAGGGTTTTGATTGCTCTCGGGGCCTGCAGAGCAGTCAGTCCATCTGATGAATACCCTGGCTTGCTGACTAGGTATTCTACTGCTGTGAGGATGCACAGCACTTGCAAATCTTGCCTGTTATGCAGAGAAAGAATAGGGCCCAGCCTTTAAGGTTTGCAATGCAGAAGAATGGGTACAGGACAGAACAGCACAGCTTGTAGCAAAGGCAGGCTGCCGAGTGCTCTGCAAGATAAGTAGATCTGAAGGGGCATCCTCAAAGTGGGAAATGGCTCAGTCGCTTGGGTTTCTTTCTGCTTGCTCATATTGCATATATTCTCTGAATTAGTTGCGCCCTGTGCCAGGTCCTTCTCTTACTCAGATCTTCAATTTCCCTCCTAGGAGTTCGTTTCCCTGAATCCAGCAAAGAGGAAGTGCAGGATCAGAAACAGTTATTAAAGGATGCTGCTGCTCTCGTACTCTCATGCCAAATTCCAGGCTTGGTAAGGAACAGGGGTGGGGAGAACTAATACCACCCTCCGAGAAAGGCAGTCTTCACTTCTGATCTTTATTGAAAAGCAGTTGTCAACACAGCTGTGCAGTAATTTCTTGTCTCAGACAATGGCTGGATTCTCGTGCTGGCCAGCGGGAAGTTCTGCTGATGGCCATGAAGTACAATGAACAATGCAAGCATTGGTGCAAAAGCATTTGGGGTTTTCTTTCGCATCCTCTTGTTTAAAGGCATATTCCCACCCACCAAACAATGCATTTTACCACTAGTAATTTCAGAAATGCCATCAAGAGTTGGAGCCTATCAAAGCTATAGGGCCAGGAGCCACGCAAATCACCCTGTCTGACCCCTGCACATCTTGCTGTTACCTATTCTAGCTCTGAATCTGCTAATGAGCTGATTTCCTCAGAGCCCACAGTAACAGAAATTGCCTTGCACATGGCAGCTGCATGCAAGTTCTTCCCCTCCCATAGCTGGGCGGCACCTGTGCGGCCCACAAAGGAGAGCTGCTGCCTTCACCACCCCCTGACCCTGCTCCTGGGAGCCAGTGGCGTGGGGTGGTGGGTGGCAGTGCTCTGTCCCTGCCCACCCACGCATACCCCCTAGCCCCTTTCCAAGTACCCCAGGGGTATGTGTGCCCCCTGTTGACAACCTGTGCCATAGAGCATTGCAGTTTTAAATTAGAACATGGCAAGTCCCACTCCAGGTGTGGCCTTTTCAACAGGCACTATGCATTCACATGCAGTCTTGTCATTGCTCAAAGATCCCACTTGGACTCTGAATTAGCAGTCAGAGCAAGAAAGAAGGGAATGATTAGCTCCTGCATAGTAGGAAAGCTGGATTAATTGTCTCTAGGCTCGTGTTAAGGGAATGGATTGCGGTAATTGTAATTTTGTCAAGAGTGTTTTTAAGTGGAGGCATTAGTCTCATGGGTGGAGCCGCTGAGGACCACTGCTTTACCTGAAGTGTGACCCACCACCTCACGAAGTAACCCCCTGAGGTGATAGGGCCGGACATTCAAAAGAGATCCTCTCAACCCTGAATAACCTCTTATGGCTACTAACTCTCTTCCCCACCTCCCCCTGTCCTTAACCTGAAAAAGATGCTTTCAACAAGTGTTTTTCTTCTGTGTGCAACAAACCACGTAGAACTAAGCCAGGCTGTGCTCTGCAGGTCAAAGACTGCCTTGACCACACTGTGCTCCCGATGGACGGCGCCACGTTAGCGGAAGCGATGCACCAGAGGGGCATCAACATGCGCTACCTAGGCAAAGTCATCGACTTCATCACCAAGACCCCTGCCCATGCACAGCTGGATCACATCTTTGTAAGCTCTGGGCTTTGTTTCAGGCTGTCACTTCCACTGCCGCTGGGATAATTTGTCCTGGCCAAAATCCAACTCGGCTAATTGCATTCCGCACGTTAAAAATAATAATAATAAACAGCGAGGCTTCAGACAGTAACCCGTGCTTAGCAGAGGAGCTGGTTTGCTCTGCATGCTTAGACATGCGAGCAGGGAAGATGAATCTGTGAAGGGCTCTGGGAGTCTAAGGGCATGAAAGCCACTGCCTGCTGGGCCAGAGACTGCACGTTGCAGGCCACACAGTGCTTGCAAGGTCCAAACGGACTGCCTGTTACGATGGGCTGGGGTCCGGTTCCACCGCCCGGTCCATTCTTAACAGTAAGAATGTCGGTCCTGTTGGTTGGGGATGTCTGGTATTTTACTGTAGTCCCAAGAGGCACCAGATGCCGAGCAAAGTCCCATCAGATAAAGCAACACCTCCACACGTGCATCTTCCCAACCTTGCAGTCCAAATACCTTGTTAGAGTAAGGCTCACTGTGTGAAGAGGGGCTTGCAGAACCATATTTCCTCTGCGTAGGTGCATCGATAGCAGCACATCTAAAAGGAAAAGGTTTGTTTCTTTGTCTCCATTGACTGACTTTCTGCTCTTTGGATAGAAAATTGGACTCAGCGAATTGATCACTCGATCAGCCAAACACATCTTCAAGACGTACCTTCAGGTATGAGTGAGTGGCAGTCTAACCTCTTGCCTTGCATGTTCTCTCTAATGATTTTTCAGAAGTGGGTAGCTGTTCAAATCTGTTTCCTCATTAGATAGATCATGGATGTTGCCTAGCAACTGGAAGTACAGTCTCATTAGGACTAAAATAGGTGCAAACGCATATACAAGGGAAAACAAGTTCCCACTTGAAGGCATTTCCCCCAGAGGATAATCATTCATGCTTTTCTTCCCCCAAATTTCACTTGTTACATTAAAGGCTTTTGAGAGCGAAATCACAGTTTGCCTTCCTTGTTAAAACACTTAGTCCTTTTAAGCAAACATCGGTGCATTTGCCCACCTACAAAGCTTGTTTACTACATGAACTCAAGGACATGTAGCAATGCATTTGGCTTTTTTCCAGAAACAAAAAAACCCGTTTTGTGAGTGTTCAATATGACAGTCTATCCCAAGTAACTGTACACAATGTGGGCAGGAGGCGAGTATGAGAGAAATGAATGATTTTTACATGCAGAACTTCAGCTCTGATTTGTTCTGAGAAATGCCCTCCTACAAACTTCCCTCTGCCTCAGTCAGGCACCATGATGGTATTCACAGGACAGATTGGTCTGGATTTCTAGTAGTATCAAGGTTAGATCGATGGATTTGTAATATGGAAAGGTTCCCCCTCGACTAACTTCAGTGTCTTGCTGCAGGGTGTAGAGCTGTCGGGCTTATCGGCAGCCATCAGCCACTTCCTCAATTGCTTCCTAAGCTCCTTCCCAAATCCAATTGCCCATCTTCCAGCTGATGAGCTAGTCTCCAAGAAGAAGAACAAGAAAAGGAAAAACAGGAACCTTGGCAATGCTGATAACACTGCATGGGCTAGCATGACCCCTCAGGAGCTTTGGAAGAACATTTGTTCCGAGGCAAAAAGCTACTTTGATTTTAACCTCAAATGGTAAGCACAGATTTACCCACAGTTCCCTCACTTTCTGCCTGATTTCTCCCCAGATGTTGGCAACTTCATTTTGAATACTTGATTCCAATTTTGTAAGAGATTTTTAAAGGCTTAAATAACATATGAGGAAAAAGCCAAGAGATGGAGACGGGGGCAAGGACGGGAGGATTTCAGGTGGTATCTGAAACCAAATAGACTCCACGATGCAAAGAGAGCCAAAAAGGCTAAGACTGCTCCTGAGGGGAGAGCTCCCATAGCAGAAGGGACAAGAAACCACCACCATCTAAGCAAGTAGGGACAGAGGGTGCTGTACTAGACACCAGGATCAGGTGTTAAACTGGAACTCACTCCAGTTTAACTCTCAGCTATGTGCTGGACCAGACAGTGCAGTCAGTAGGGCAGTGGGAGGATGAAGGTTGGATGGGAAGAGTAGAACATTTAGCTAAAACATCCACAGGAAAGAAGAAAATGTTTTTAAGACCACTGCCAGACCTAGATCATGATTGACTTCATTGCTACCCAGCTGAGAGTAGAGACACTTCAGTTTTTTTTTTTACCAAAAACAGACACACCCCAATTCTGCCTTTTCCCAGTGCGGACACTTAACACAGAGGAAAGGCAGAGAGGCACGTGTGACCCATGAGAACTAGAATAGACACACCGCACTGTGAGGTTCCAGTAAGTAATCCTTGCGTTTTGCTGACCTTGTTGCGTTAAAATGCAATGGTGCACGGTGTATTGCAGCTGCTGATTTTTTTTCAGGACTTCAGATACATCTTAGGTGGCTACTGTTGAAAGCAGACTTACCCTGAACATGTGGCTTTTGTGTCCTTTTGCAGCGAAAGCGTTGATCAAGCTGCAGAGGTGTATAACCTACAGAAAATTACCCTTCTTCGAGAGATCTCCCTCAAAACTGGAATCCAGGTGAGATCCAAGTCCTCCCTCCTTCCCTTGTTGCTTCTTCCCATGGGAGATGTCCTAGGTTGAGGCATGTGTGGATTCATACTACAGGGTCTTTTGCAGATTGATTCCCCACTGTGCGTGCCTTCGAGGGATTTATAGCAACAACTAGCCCTACAAAGGGATTTTAATCGGTTCCATTGCAGGATAAATGTGCCCTGTGTCCTTCAGGGAAATTGGTCTCTTCGAATGCACTCCCTTTGTCTGACTGACCAAATTGTGCCACTGCTCACAATACAAAGCAAAGTCACTGATTTGGCATCGGTTATGTCAGAGCTGTTACTTCTTGCTTCCTTCAGATCCTGCTGAAAGAATACAACTTTGACAACCGGCACAAACCCACCTTCACGGAGGAGGATATTCTCAACATCTTCCCTGTAGTGAAGCACGTAAACCCCAAAGCCTCTGACGCTTTCCACTTCTTCCAAAGTGGACAAGCAAAAGTACAGCAAGGTATGGACAATATATGCTGCCACACCTCTTTTCTTTAGGCTAGTGTTTGGTGGCACTGGCCATACTTAACCGTGTACCAAGCCCTGTGCAGCATGGCAAGCTGCCCCTTAATCCCATTCTGGAGAAGAGCAGTTTCCAAGTCTATGGAAAATACAGCTTTACCACTGAAGGGCCTGGTGTGGGTCTGAGAACTGAGATCAAGGAGTTCTTAAATTTTTATCACAAGGCTAAGGAAAAGGCAGAATCAGGCTGTCCTAACAAGTTGGCGACCTGTCACTGAATAGCTATTTGTCCCACTACTTTTTCCCTGAATCGCAGAGACTTGTCTTTGTTCTTCCTGTATATCTCTTTATGGATAGTGCTGGTTCCGTCTCTGACGATAGAAGTAGAGCTTTTGCACTACTTAGGATTGGTAGCCCAAGAATTTGGCAGAAAAATTCACCCTTGTTTAATTTTTAGCCTTCTGTCTAGGCATGCAGCTGGACATGAAGGAAAGGGTGCATCCTTCATGCAGACATGAAGGCAAGTAAACAGTTACTCAACATGCTTCCTATTTTGTGTTCCAGGTTTCTTGAAGGAGGGCTGTGAGCTCATCAATGAAGCCTTAAACTTGTTTAACAATGTGTATGGTGCTATGCATGTAGAAATCTGTGCCTGCCTCAGGCTGTTAGCACGCCTCAACTATATCATGGGAGACTATTCAGAGGTATGCAATCCTTGCTGCAGCTTTGCAGACAATTCGTGTTCACCATTTCACACTCCTCTCTGGCCATTTCCCCTTTCTGTTTCCCTGCTCTGGGTGGGGGTATAAATTCTGCTTCCAGGCTGCAAAGTAATGCAAATTAGCTTGAACTGGGAAAAGAAGTAGCTAAACACTAATCTTCTGAAGAAGACAGATTGCTCCCTTGTTTGTTTTCCCCCTGGTTCCACCTCAGTTAGCCAAGGGCTTTCCTTCTCTGCAGCTGGAACAGAGAATCCCACTTCCTTTGCCTCCAAACAGAAGTTTTGAAGTCTGGGTCCTGAGACAGTTCTCATCAAGCCTCCTGGCATCCACAAGGCATCTCTTGCAAATTTTATAGCTCAACATTTGCATCACTGTCTTGATGGTTCTTTTCTAGGCCTTAAGTAATCAACAGAAAGCGGTACTGATGAGCGAGAGGGTCCTGGGCATTGAGCATCCCAACACGATCCAAGAATATGTAAGTATGAGGATTTAAAAACACAGTGTATATACCACTTGCCCCTGGTGGTGGCATGACCTATTCATGCCTGCATCCTCGAAGTAGCTGCTGTTCTCCTAGTTCCTGCAGAAATCTCCCCAGAATCCCATTCTTCCTACGTAGCACACTTGGAAGCTCTCTTGTCATTTCTAAGCATCATGAAACCTAGAGAGACATGTGTAGAACAGGCACCCCTTACCTTAGGAGTTAATGATGAAGCTCTGAAAGGCAGGCATGACAATGAATGCTTAGTGACAGCAATGAGAGCGAGGGATTGTAATAATGTCCTTCTCTGTTAGCCCCAGCTGCCAACACTACTGAGTCCTTTCTGGATGTGCATATGCAAATCATGCACTCCTTCCAATACGAATCTGTTCTTGCAGTTGCTGTCATTTGAAGGGTCTCAGCCTTATGATTTTGTAAGCCAATAGTTTAACTGAGGATTGACACAAACATCCTATCCTATCTTTTCCAATCTGGAGTCTTGTTGGGTGCAGTTTTTTGCTCTCAGTTGCCCAATGCCTTTTTATACATCACATTCATCCTACTTATTCTCCACCCCTTTCTACCCCCTACTGATTTTTTTTTTTTTTTCATTTTTTTTTGCAAGATTTCATGTAATAGCTGGATACTGTACATGCTGGTCAGTTTTGAAATCTCCCTTGAAATTACTAGGAGACCATTAATGCAACTCGCTCTTAATGGTATATGTTGTGTGGATGCATTTCTGCAGTAACAAGTCAATCTGTAGTTTTTTTGTAGCAGTTAAAGTCTGTCGTGTTGATGGAAGACATGTAGGAGAGGCACTGCCTCTCCTACATGCCTCCTACATATTTCCCTCAATAGGAAAGGAGCTGTGAGCTTTTGTCTACTTCATGATGGGGTTTGACACCTGGCACTCAAATGTTTCTTACCTTGTAGATGCACCTTGCTTTGTATTGCTTTGCAAACAGCCAGCTCTCAACAGCATTAAATTTACTGTACCGTGCACGCTACCTCATGCTGTTGGTATTTGGGGAGGATCACCCAGAAATGGCACTCTTGGACGTAAGTAATCCTTCAGAATAAACCCTTTCAAGCCTTGTGGTTGGCTCTGAAGCTTCTTCACCTTTTTAACTCCCTATGAACAGTCATTGCCTCTGCCTCCCTTCCCCTGTGCTTTGTGCACACCCTTTTTCCTCTTAGGTGAGGAGAAGGAGGCTTGCGTAGGAAGTGGTTCTCCGGGGGAAGTGGAGGGAAGGCTGGCCTCTGGTTAATACACTCACTGAGGGGAGGCTTGGGGCATCCAGTTCATCCCAACTGTGGACCTTGGGAAAGCATGTAAGCTGCCCACTCCTCAACTACCCATTCCATATCTAAAATGGAGATAACCCCCCCCCCCCCCCCCCTTCATCTTGTTTGCCTTGCTTAGACTGAGCTCGTAATGGCAAGGATGTAGGGGTTTTGGCATGTGCAGTCTCTAGCACAATGGGGTCTTGATGTCTTTTTGGGACTTCTGGGTGTTCCTGCCAACATAAATAGCTACAGGAAATGCAGATTCACAAGTTGATCTCTAACTTGAGCCTTAAGGTTTGGTCAGGGCTCGCTTTTTTCCTGAGGTGCCTCCGGCTGTCTTCTAACATCTGCCTGGTGGTTCTCCTCAGAACAACATAGGCTTGGTGCTCCATGGCGTTATGGAGTACGACCTGTCCCTCCGATTCCTGGAGAACGCTCTGGCAATCAACTCCAAGTATCACGGCTCCAAGTCTCTGAAGGTTGCGCTGAGGTGAGGCAGAGTTCGGAGCGCCTTTGTCTGGGAGGGGAAGAAAGGGGTTAATACAATGGGAACTGTGGACTGTAAAAAATCTACTTGGCAAATGAATGTGGGAGGCCCTGCTTGGAATTACTGCTGCCACCACATTGCAACCCATCGGCTCTACTTCAGGGCAGCAAGAAATCTCAGCTCGTACCCCAGAGTCTGCCGTTGTTTCCCAACAGGCAATGGATACAAGTTCTGCAGAGAACTTCTTTCCACCCTCCCCACCCTGGCATTGAGATGCGGGGAGAGATCCAGGTCCTGGAATAGACTAGGAGATGAGACCAATAGAAAGGTCCTCCTCCTCCCCCTAACACATACCGTTCCAAAACCATTGCAGCTGCTGAGTTCAGGCCAAGTCAACTCTTTCTTCATGGGAAAAACTGGGTGACTTGGGTCAGCAGCTCATTGTCACTGCCACTGCCTCTTGCCAGCTGTCCCTGCATTGGAGGAGTTGGACTCGGAGCTCCAACTCTGAGCTGGCCTAATTAAGATCCTCCCATTTCACTAAGAAACAAAAACGCTTTGAGAATGGGCTCCTTCCTCTTGGTCCGATCACCTCGTAGGGAGGGGATCACGGCCAATTGGGCAACCTCCTGGCTTTCAGCAATGTGTGGATGTGCTGTACTGTACATGTAAAACAAACAGCTGGCATTATGAGCACTTCCCTAGACACAGCAGGAAGTGGCCCAAAAATCTCACATTTGACCCGAGGTGGTGCTTTGGCCAAGGTGTCAAGAGTTTTAATGTCCTTACTCCCAGGGTGCAAAAAAAATCTGCAAAGGTAACCCAAGCTAGAAGAAAACTACTACTGTGCTGCCCAGCGCATGGAGTATCTGCCCTCCTTTGACCCGCAACAATTAGTTGATTGCAGGTGGCAAGGGGGTGTTGCTTTTGTGATAGCAGTGTCCTGGTGCACCGAGTTACCACCTCGTGGCACACGAGAAGTGGGTTTTCTTCCTCCTTTGACCATGAGTTGACAAAGCCGCCTGGGCCACTTGTCTTTCCCTTGCAGCCATCACTTGGTAGCCCGAGTGTACGAGAGCAAGGCAGAATTCCGGTCGGCTCTCCAGCACGAGAAAGAAGGCTACACGATCTACAAAAACCAGGTCAGGCATATAAGCTGCTTCACTTGTACTGTGAGATTGAGGTCTTGTAACCCAAGCGCGCTGCTTTCCTGAACAGTTGTGGGGGGGCTCTTCCTAGACTCGGAGGACATGAAGGTCCTGCCCAGTGGCCCGGGGGAAATGAGCTTTGCCACAGGTCTCCCATGCAGCTTAGTCACAGCAGTTCTGTCCATGCAGCAGAATGGGATGGCAGTGGTGGGCTTTGGGGCACGTTTCTGCTTTTTTTTGCCCTTTTGAAACTGGAAACCCAAACTGGGCATAAACCAGACAGAGCCTGAGAGAGCTGCCTCTCCTGCGAGCAGCCCTCACTGGTGCACAGCAAACCTGACATGTCTGGGCAGAACTCTGCAAGGTGAAGAAACCCATTTGATTTAATTCCTTCTCACTGACGAAAAGCATGGCCTGTTTGAGGCAGAGGTCAGTCACCTCCCCTTCCAGATGTCACCTTGGTGCCAGCACAGTTGTGGTAAGAACCTGCCCACAAGCAATGTCACATGTGACACCAGGTCATCCATGAGTGCTGCCGTGAAATGAAGCCCAATTTTAGTGGGTTTCGGCAGGCAGTCTCATGCAACTTCCAGCAACCATTTTGGTGCTAGGATTCAGGCCGAGTTTGGGTACACTTTTGCCCTGCCTCTGTGATGCAACGTATCTTTGTTTCTGACTTAGCTCGGAGAACATCACGAAAAGACCAAAGAAAGCTCCGAGTACTTGAAATACCTGACGCAGCAAGCCGTGGCTCTTCAACGCACAATGAATGAGATCTACAAGAATGGATCCAACGCTAACATTATGCCACTTAAGGTAACTTGACATGCATTGGAGTGGTCGGGGCATCTTACATTACGGTTGCATGAACAGTAGCAAAGAGTTTGCCATGGTGGCTGCGCTTGGTTTCTCCTTGCGTGGGAAATATTACCGGCTCTAGCAGCACTCCCCAGATCGCATAAAGAACATCTCTTTGGCAGGTAGGATCATAACGGTGAGTCCTGGCTCTGCATCTTCCAGCGTGGTGGTGGCTTTTGCCCCCTTTCCCAAAGGGTCAGATCCAGAACTCTTCCAGTTTAAATAACCTGAACAAGAGCATGTAAGGAACTTGAGGTTAAATGGTGCTTAGTTCAGAGAATGACAGATCCTTAGACAGACCAAGGCTAATCCTTTTTTTTTTTTTTTTTTTTTTTTTTTTTTTTTTTTTTAAATACCTTCCCTCTTAAGCTTGTGGGAGAGTCCACGACTGCTATTTCAGTGACTGGGCAGAGGTCAGAAACCTGATGTACTCGCACTTAGTCTATTTACCTATTCAGTTTTTGAGACTGAACCAACTATTCGTTCCATCCGCCTCCGGCACTGCCCTCTAAGTCATTCTTCTGTGCCGTCTTCATCACAAAGCCTAGATAAGCCCCCAAATGTATGTGCAAGTGTTAAATGTCTTTGTAACCCCACAGTGAGGTAGGGGAGAGCATAATCTCTGTGTTACAAATTAACCAAAGCACAAGAGGGGAGGTTTGCCCCTAGTGATGCACAAGATGTGAGCCCAAATCAGGAACTGCACTTGAGCGCCTGCCGCAGTGCATCAGCTGAACCACCAGCCCATCCCTCAGCTGATGGACCTGGATAAAACAGAGGGGGCTGAACTGAATCCTGCACGGACTTGAATCCTGTTGGCTTCAGCACAAAGGCTGGTTAAGGCAGATGTAGGTCTCTGGTTGTGGGTGTCTAGTGAGATTTCATCTCTCAAGAAGTTAGGAAGTGGTGTATTGCACATCTCTCAGGCTGCAGGCATACCTGAGGTGTGAGTAAACACTGCAACTCTCCAAGGCTGGTTAAAAATGGCTAACTCTTTTGTTTTTCTTCCCCTTCTTTACCCCTAGTTCACAGCTCCTAGTATGGCCAGTGTTCTGGAGCAGCTCAACATTATCAACGGGATTCTCTTCATTCCACTAAGGTAGCGTGATGTATACGTATGATGCACTTTTTATCTGGTCTTGTTGCAATAGCCAGACCCTTGCTGCATGGCTGGCTATTTAGATAAAGTGCAGCTGCCTCTGCAAGTCCCAGTTCCCAATGGATTATTAATCTGATGGGTCCATTTGTATTGAGCTCACCCTGTCAGACTGCACGTGTTGGCCTCTCTTGGCAGACCTAGACAAATCGCAGGAAATAGTGGCCTGGCTGGTGATCGCGAGTGACTTTCTGATGGGGGGGCGATCAGCGCCAAATTGGCACTAAGATTCCTCATTTTGGAAAGAATTGCTGCCCAGATTGGTGCTGTGGCCTTGGTCTTGCTGAACTCTCACAAACAGATGCTGCAGCTTCAAAACCCCTGCCTCTGCCTGCCAGCTGTGACGGGGATGGGAGGTGGGCTCAGAGGAGCAGTCGTGAGCTAAGCTCTCGTCTTGGCTGGAGGCAGGTTGCAGTGGCATCAGGTTCCTTCAGCTCTCTGTAGCTCTTGCTGGGATGCACTTGATGTTGAGACTGCTAGGAGTCTTTGCTCAGCCTACGGGAAAGCAGGCGTGGCTGCAGGAGCAGTGGTATCCACCTGGGATAGGAAACTGTTCTGTATAATAATCCCATCAATACTATGTTAGGGCTGACTTTATAGCTCTGCAAGCAAACAAGGCTCTGGTACCTGCTGCTTCCTTGTGTAAACTGGTTGCTTGTAAGGCAGCACCACAGATTCCTGCCATGCACTTTATATATAAAGGCTAGAACCAAGTGGCAGTTTTGAAGCAAGGTCCCTGATCCAGGAACTGAATCAAGGTTTGTCCTTCTCTCCTGTGACTCAAGATTGTACTAATAGACCAGGTGAAATGAGTCCCATCCTGTCTTAATTAGTAGCTTGGATACATGCAAGGAAGAGATTGGGCAGCGGCCTTCTGTGAAAATCCATGTGGAAGGTCACAGGAAGTTACTAGCTAGCCGAGAGGCAAGACGTAGGGATCATTACAGGTTTCAGCTGCTGCCTTTGTGGCTGGGCAGGGGGTGAGCGTAAACTGAAATAAATAATGGAGCCCTACCCAAAAATAGCATGCGCTAGAGCTACTCCAGGTCAGCCCTTACAAATTCTCTTGGGCAAGCAGCGGTTGCTTCCTTGGTCCAAGCACCAGGACAGAAAGGGCTGCTGGTAAATCACAAACGGTGCAAGTCCCTTATGTGCCTCCTGCTTCCAGATGGATACACTGATGCCCTTCGCTGCGGCAACTGGACTGAGGCATACTCCGTACTGGGGTGGGAAGCTGTATAATGCACTTAATTTTTCAGTCCATCAGCCAGTGTCCTCTGGCTTGTTAGTGGGGAGCTTTGCTTTGTAGTAGACTGGAAGGCTGCTCATATGAATAGCTTAGATTGGACAGAACAGGCATGTGCTGCCCATGCAGGTGAAACTTAGAGGTGGCAGGATGCTGCTAAAGTACAGAGTGGACCAACCTGAATCTCTCTGGCCAAAATTAGTGTGCTGAGCTCTCACCACCCTCATGCAGCGGTACGCGGTTGTAACCTGCATGCACAACCCTGCTTAGCTGGAGAGGAGACTCTGGTATTCAAGGACTTAAGTATGGGTGGAAACATTGCTTTTGCCTAATTTTACAAGGTGTTTGTCAGATACCTGACAGTCTTGGCTTCCCCTCCCTTCCCCAGCCAAAAAGACTTGGAGAACCTGAAAGCCGAGGTGCAGCGGCGCCAGCAGCTCCAGGAGGCCATCAGGAGCAGCGAACAGCTGGAGCCAGAGGACGGCATCTCTGAAGAGAGAGAGACTGAGACCAGCACACCTTCTGCCGAGGTCCCCCCAGCACAGGACTCTGCTTAAATAGTGTACCTCGCTTTTAAAAGAAACAAACAAGGTTTAAACCATCCTTTTCTGAATCTGACCCAGGGTCTTGGACTCCCCTGAGGCAGCTTCTCCCTTTTTTTTTTTTTTTTTTTTGACAATGTTATTGCACTGGTACAACTAATACACAATGCAAAGAACTTAAGTTGAGAAATGTAATCTGTCTGACTGAGCTTGTATCTGCCACCGCAGGGGGGAAGGTGGCCAGGATGCAGCAGCAGCATCTGAGAACATCGCTAGGTGAGCACAGCCAGAGGCTGTCCTGTCTGTGCGCGCGCGCGTGTGTGTGTGTGTGTATGTGCGTGTGTATCATCGGTCATTTCTACTTGTACATACGAATTCCAAATGAACTGTCTGGAGGTAGAACATTTCTCAGGTCATTTTTATGTTGACTAAGGATATTGCTTTGCAAAAAAGAAAAAGAAAAAAAAAAAAAAAGAGAAAAGGAAGTCTCCACCATCATCCCAGTACTCAGTTCTCTCTCGAATCTGGATTCCAAGCCAAAAACCGATTCTCCTTCTTTGGGTTTGTTTTTCTTTAGGTTGGTTTTTTTTTTTTTTTTCCCCAGTCACTACCGTAAGCCACACTATGGAAAAATAAGCAGCCATATTTGTACCTATTGAGATGATTTAAACCTGTAAAGTGCAGGGGGAATGTACAGCTTTTTTCTACATTTTAGGATATAGCCATGGGGGTTCCTTTTTAACTTTTTTTTTTTTTGGCAATTTAGTGGGGTTTTGTATCCATTCACCTTCTGATTTCATGTTGCGTGGATCCTCAAAGATCCACCTATGCACTCTGCCTGAGTGCCACATGAACTCACATCCAAAGAGCAAGGGTTTAGAACAAAAAGCACACCTCGAATTCAGTTGTGATGGAAAACCCCAGTGCCTACAATCGATCAGTCTTGGCACTTGAGTGAACTGTATAGAAGAGGTTCACGTCATGGGAGAACCTTCACCTGCTGGAATCTCTTTCTGGGAGGGCAGGAATGGGGATTTGCTCTCACTTTAGATGTTGACTTAATTAAAAAGAGTAGAATGAGCAATGGTGTCTCAAGCTAATCAACTCTAATTTTAAGGTGATCTGCAAACTTCAAGCTAAACAGGTTTGAATCATGAGTCTTCACACAGCCTAAAATTACTAAGCATTTTTCTTTGTGGGGAAATAATATTAAAATTCCCAAAGCACTGAGAGCTATGGCTAATAAATCTTGTTTAATTCTCTTTTGGGTCTTGCACACCGGGTTTGAGACTTGTTCCTAGGGGAGCTTCCATTGCTGGCAATGGATGTTATGAAACAGCAGATGCCACTGAATGTTGTTTTTTTGTTTGGGGGGGTTTTTCCTCCCTGTCTCCCCTTACTTTTAAGTAGAGTGTGCTCCCTGCTGGCACAGTCACAACACACACAGGTGGTTGTAGTTGCTGCAGACCATGCCGACAGAGTTGAATGTCCTTTATCCAAGCAGGTGAAGACATGCGGCAAGATAGGATTGCTAGTCCAAAACCATATCATGCTGACACAGGAGTCCAGTCTCTCCTCTCTTTGTCTGTCACCCAGTAGTACTTTGCTAATTTTAATTGCTTTTGTTGACCTTCTGGAAAAGAAAGTGCTGTCACTGTGCTCTGTACCTGTTTGGTTTCTGTACTGCATTACCAGGTCTTTGTAACTTTTGGGGGAGGGTGGAGAGCTGCCTCTGTCTACCTTGTTGTAGAAGGTACAAAGCAGGAGGTGTTCATAGTAAAAGAACTTGCTCCCACCACAAGCCTATTTGGACTTCCTGGAAAGCATTCAATAAATGACTATAGTGCATCTTTCACCCAAGGGTTTTTTTGATAATGTCTTCCAGTTCTAGTCCGTTAAGCACCTTTTAAATAAAAGCACATGCAGAGTAGCTTGAAGAACTCCCATTTCTTCAGCCAGGTTGACTCTAAATAGATGCTTAGGGTCTTGTCTATCAGCTTATGCCACTAACAGCCTGATTTGCCTTTCTTTTCACTTGGTAGTCAGGTAGATGGACAGTTGCAGAGGCCTCAGGAGGCTCTCCTGAGAACTGGTATGGATTTAGCATAAGGTAGTTAAACACACCTACCATTATTGGGACTTAGACCAACCCAAGGAGTCCACCTTAAAGGAAAGGCCTCTTTCCAGTGGGTTTAATGTCCCCTTAACTGCTTTAATAAACTTCAGGGGTGTACGTGGTAGCCATGTTGTTCCGAGACAAAAAGACATACAAAAAACTAGAACTCTTGGTTCCAAAATGATACCTTTTATTAGACCAACAGTTGGTCTAATACAAACTATCATTTTGGAACCAAGGGTTCTAGTTTTTTGTATGTCTTAATAAACTTCAGCACGCACTTGGTGATTCTGAACCAGCTCCCTTTCCTAGCTTCAGAGAGATTGTTAAACTTCAACCTGTTGCAAAGCCAGCAGGTGGAGTACACTAGTAGAGCATGAGCTGTCAATGGCCTGTGTGTTAATAGAGCTTTCCTTCACCCTGGATACCTACTTAGCTTTCAGGCAGTTGAGCAAGGAGTTTTGAGGATTGCTTCCAACCCCGAGGCAAAAAAAGCTTCATGGATTATAGTTGAGAGGAACAAGTTGTCTGCAGTTCTTCTAGACAGGTCAACACAGCCACTCATTTCCCCTGGGAATTGTAGTATGGGGTTTGTATCTGACCCTGAAGCCTGGCTTCACAGCAGCAAGGTCTGCCCCCCTAACCTCATGGAGTCTTGCCACAGTGGTAAGTATTAAAGTCAGATTTCACTACAGCAGTGGCTCTTGTACACACAGCTTCCAGGGAGAGATGGAGTTGAGTATCAAGGGCTGAGTTAACTCCTTATAGACTACATGCATAAAACTTTTGTAAGCAGTAGCTCACTTCATCAGATGTGGTCATGAGTACGTTAACATCTGATGAAGTAAGGTACTGTGCTTAAGCACACCTGATTTAACTTGTCAGTGGTGTAAATTTACCCTGCCTTCAGACTAAACACGGGGAACTGCTTCTCAGAGTTAGCTTCAGCAGCAAAATGAGATGGACCACTCCTAGCAGATGAGCCAAAGGTAAAGCAGCAGTAACTACTGTGATTGGTAAGACTTGCCGAAGATGAACATAGCTCAAGTTTTCCTCTTTTTAGTTACAAAAAAGTCCTAAGATGATACAGGAGGGTAGTCTTTAAAGCAGTGAATGAAGTACAGCTGCTTCCAAAACAGTTCCATTCTTAAAGGCTCAAACCCTGGTCCTCAGAGGGAGTAGATGCCCCTGCCTGTGTTAATTATGCTCTATTCAGCTGCCAGTCCCTTGACTTTTTCAAAAGATAATGCAGTGCATGTTGTTTAAATGTTTTGTCTCCTCCCCCCACTCCAAGTTTTGTAAACTTCAAACCTAGTTTCACCAGCTGTTTGGTTCCAGACACCTTTACAGGAAAATTGCTGGAGATGCTTTAAGAACAAGTGTTAGCACTGTTTCAAGTACAGCAGACTGTCCCGAAGCCAACTTCCCTGCTGTCAGCCACACAGAAGTAGACGGGAGCAGTGCCCTGCAACCAGTTGTTTAGAAGCTACCCCACAGAAAGCAGGAGTCAGGAGCTTAAGTTAAAGTAAAGAGCATCAAAGGAAAGCACGGGATCATTTGCTGGCTATACATTTCACCACAGTTATGATTTAAGGACAAAGTAGCACTTAAATAACATTTCATCAGTCCAAACCAGAAGGCAACTCATAACAGTAGCGGTTTTTTCTTATGCACTTAAATAACAGCGCCTCTTTCAGCCATTTGGCACAGGACAAGGATAAAACCTTTTCCAGATCCTACTTGGAATGAGAGAGGCAGGAAAAGGCCAAGTCAAAAAGTTTCTTTTTATTGCATCATCTTACCCCAGCCTGACTTCAAGAAACAGTCAAGCATACAAGTAGCCTGCTCTTGGTTTATACAGGTACTCAAAGGGAAAGGGATAGAGATGTAGATAGTGTAAATAGTGGGGCTGGGCAAGCGATTACTTTTGCCACCAAATCTCCATAGGTTGTACTGAACAAGGTCAATAGAGCTAGTCTAACTGCAGGAATTGAGCCAACTTGTTCAATTTTGGAGTCATATTAGACAAGGGGATGAAACAGAAGTACAGTATGGCCCAAAAGGAATTATAGATTGATTTCTGCACTGCAGGAAGAAAAAAAATAGCTGGAGGTATCGACTTTTTTGGTAGGTAAATACCTACCTTACCTGGCTCTCATCACGAACTTAATTGCATTTATTCTCACAAACACATGCGACTTACAGAATTACTACCATCCCTGTTTTGCAGTTGGGGAATGGAAGGGGTGCATCTTCCCCAAACTGTTAGCCTGCATTATAATTGGAGCACAGTCCCTACCTTGACTTCAATCCACATCCAAACCTCTAGGTCCAGTTAAAGTGGCCTCTAGGGTCATACAGGGAATCTGTGGCAGATCAGGGAACTGAATCCAGATCTCTCCAGTCCTGGGCTAGTGCCATAGCATGAAACATCCTCTCTCTCCATTAAGCCAACTAATTTTGCCTGTACTAGTAATTTAAAGAATCGAAAAGCCCCCTAAGAACTACTACTATGGGCAACTGTTGGTGTCATTCCATGAAACCCTGCCAACCTAAATCCTGTCTTATTCTAGTCAAGTTCACATCCCAGAAGAGAAACTTGTCATTAGCAGGACCATAAAATATTAACCTCATTAAACCACTTTTCCAGAATGCACTGTTTGTCTGCAAAGTTAAATCAGTGAAAGCTGCAAAAGCAACAGCAATCCTAGGGCAAGGATTGGCTGTTCTTGACAATAAAAGATGCCTATTTTTATCATCCTTCTCTTCCTTTCCTCATGGAGGAATTTCCAGGAGTTGTCATACCAGAAATAGCTTAAGAATACACAGTGAACAGCAACTCTGTAATCTTTTAGTAGAACAGAAGTGCCGTCAGTTGTGTACCATTACTGCATTTTACCCCCTACAGTGTGTAAAAAGGAATTCAGCCACCTTCTATTCAACCCAATTTCAACACTTCAATCCCACAATAGAGATATTAGGTGGTTTTTATGCTTTAGAGAATAAATCCCTCATCTACGGGAAAATCTAGACATACTAATAGCTTTATACCTCAACTTTAGTTAGGAGTGTCATGGGTTTTACTTGTATCCGTCATGCTCCCTCCTAACAAGCACTCAGTAGTAAAACCACTCATTAAAGACATCAAGAAATGGATGTGCTTTTTTTTTTTTTCCCCAATGGGGTGGGGATGGCAACTGGAGTTCAGCACCGTTCTGTACTTGTCTCCTACATGTCAATAATTTCAGCCAGGGTGTGTGTTTGGACATCTTTTAATATTCCTGGTCTCATGAACCATTATAAACAGGCTATTCAGCAGAATAAATATCTGAAGGTCCTCTACCTGTCTCAGGAAACTCTTCTATGCAAGGCTGAGTTTATGCTGCTATTATATTGCATCGTTTTAGCAAAAGCTCTAATTAAACTACTACTAGTGCACAGATAACACAGACATTTAAAACATGGACAGATCTAAGCCACTTTGCTTAACTTTTAATTAAAATAGGAGAAAGATCCTTCCATGCTGCACACCAAACTAGGTGAACAAGTCCCTTCGCAGCAGGTAATCTTATTTCGACACTGTCCATGCTTTCATACAGAGAACCAGAAACCCCTTTTCAAGCATCAAGTTCACTGCCTACCACTGTGACATTACACAGAAAGGAACGGAGAGATGCCTCAGTGCTCCTGAAGTAATCCATCTCTTCAAAAGGAAGTAAAAAAGGACAAAATAATATATAGTGTAGACAAGACGATACCCTCACATTCATAAAAAGAAGGCTCAATTAAACCCAAATTCAGTGCCATTCAGAAACTGAGAGCTGAGAATGGTTTATTCCTTTATTTTTAGAGGAAGCCAGAAGCAGCTTAAGCTTGGAAATAGATCAGACATTTACATGAATGAGGCAATCCAGTTATATACCAAGTTATTGTCCTCTGGAGGGGCAAAGAGGTGAGACCACGGAGCTAGTTGAGATGTCTGACAAAAGCTTTTCTTCCCGTCTAAACATCGGTTTACTTCAACCAGAATTTTGAAAGGGTTGTGTCCACTAAGTTACTAGCCTTGAAAGTTACTTTTAAAATGGACTGTACTACTGACATTTAACACACCAAAAAAACCCCTCATTTTTCACTAAAAGTTACTTCCAAGTCAAGTTGGATTTACACTAACACTATCTAGAAAGCTTGCAGACACCGAGTCTATGCCACAGCACTTGGGTACCTTCAGATCCTTTCACGGGTGCTGCCGTGCACCTAACAGTGCTAACGTTGCATAAAGATGATTCACAAGATAAACCAAGATCTCAGATAGGAATCCATAGTATTTAAAGCATGCTGGCCTGTTGTGATCTACGAGTTCTTTGTAATAAAGGAATTGCATTATTCTTTTCTGTACTTAAAGAACTAGTGAAAACTTAGAGCTGGCATTTTCTGAGAGGTACCCTTGACACCAAGGCTGGGAACCACTACTCTAGGCAGCAAATGTATATTGTTCAGACTACTCATTGCAGCAGTTAGACCTCACTTCCCAACGTGCGACTAAAAGTTTCTATTTCCTCTTTGTCCAGCAAGGAATTAAGAGAATTACCTCTCCTAAATACAACCAAGCTTTTAAACAAGGGCAGTGCCATCAAAATCAGCAGCAGCAGCAGCAGCAAGCCTCAACATCCTC
Organism: Alligator sinensis; assembly: GCF_000455745.1. NCBI lineage: Eukaryota > Metazoa > Chordata > Crocodylia > Alligatoridae > Alligator > Alligator sinensis. The sequence continues at coordinate 4,665,035 of NW_005841850.1, read as the reverse complement.
CTTTCCCACATGAAGTCTAGAAAATTTACCCTCAAACCTCAAAACTGCTGAAAACAAGCTGCACAATGTATCCAAGCAATAAAAAGGTAGCAATCACAGGTTATAACCTCTGCTTTTGGCCAGACAGCATGAAGGGTTCCCATTTCTTCTCTCTGTGCAAGATGGAAAATGAGTGAAGTTCTTCAGGTTTATTCCACCTTTCATTCCTTGTACAGCAAATACCACCATCTTAGCTTTCGTGCTGAATCCTGTCTGTTCTAACTGCTTCTAAAATTTGAGATCAAGTCCGTATCGGCAACTCCATCATGAAACATCTCCAAATACTAAGCTTTAAAAAGCTTAAGCTCAAAGTGTGTTATTCCTGAAATCTAGATTCTCCTGTAGATAAATCAGCAAGGCACAAGATCAAATGAGTGCTATATTAAAAAAATAAAAAATAAACAACTCTATATGGAGTGATGCTTATTTAATAGGAAGAGACTGTTAGTGTACAAACAAGGCTGCCTTCAAGAAGCTACTGAAATGTGCATTAAACAGCATTCTGTATAGCATGAGTGCTTAACTTTCTAATCGTGTAACTTAAAAAATAAACCTGAGTTATCTAACATTTAGTCAATAAAACCTTGGACTATTCTACAGCCTCAAAATGCCTCCCTGTTAAGAACAAGTTTCACAAAGCTAATTTGATAAAAAGCGAATGAAGTGTGCAGTAAAAGCTGAAGGGTGTTTTTCTTCAAAATAGTTTTAATTCTTGCATCCAAGGAAAACAAAAAACAAAAAAAAAAGCCCCACGTCTAGTTTTATATGCATTTAATAGTTTACCAATTGGTACAATAAGATTTTTTTAATATGCAGAAAACATGAATAAATTTTGTTTTACACAGTCTGAGAGCAACAAATCTTACTGTAAAACACAGCAGTATTATATACATTCCTTTACTGATTTTTTTTACTTTTATTTTATTTGTGTCAATATCTTCAGTTAACTCCTACAGTCTGGGAACTGTTTTCTCCAATTGCAACCTCTACATCGTTCTTATGAAAAAAGAAAAAGTATCGACGTTTGCCTTCATGTCAATGTCAGGATCAACTTCTAAACGTGAAGATTTCACTAACAGATCTTCAGAATGAACTCAGGGAAGCCTGAAGAATAGGTAGGACAAGAAAGCAGCTACTTACATGACACAGTGGAAAGATAAAAAAGGCCAGTTAAATCCAGTTGTGACTTGTAAATCCAGCTCACCCTTCCCCACCCCCCCACCCCCGAGTGTTTTTCCCCCCCTTCCTTTTTATACATGTATAATTTCTTTACTAATAGAGTTTCTTGGTATTAACTTATTTTAAGCTACCCTGAACTTTATGTACAGCTGGACAGAGAAGAGTCATTCTAAGTGCGTTTTTCCTTCATTCTATTCAGCAAGTTTTGTTCTCAAATTGTTAAAAGGATTATCAAGCCACCACTGTCAACAAAAAGAAGGTATATATTTTTTCTTTTAAATAGCTTTCATGGGAGACAAAAGCTACTTAAGAGTGATATTACCAGGCAGTTCACATAAAAACAGAAGGAGGCAAACAGGAGAAGCAGGGTACTGACAGTATAAGTAGACTGGGCTTGGTGAGTCTATAGCCAAAGCTTTCAAAATACTACAGTGCTCCACAGCCCTTGGACAACTTGCTAGCAACTAGTTTTTGTTTTTTTGTGTTTTTTTTTTCTTTTTAGTTAGTGCCCCGGGCACATCATTGGTCACACCACACACAAAAGCAGGACGGCTTTTTACTCTTCTAAAGTGCAAGATGCTATAAAAACCATCGGCTTTCAGATTATGTCTAAACCACAATAAATTTTGCACTTTCAAGAATGCATCTAGGACTTCCTGGGCACGTTAAATTAGTGTGGCACTGGAATGTCTGTCTGTCTTCATTTTAAAACAAACAAAAAACATCTTTTTTGCTGTTGTCTATTTGGTAATGCAGTTCTCTATACGTATTATTTTCAGCAATGCCAATTTTAGTAAGGAAAAGTGACAAAGCAGCAGTGAACCTCTAAAATCCTCCAATAAATTCCTTTCACAATCCAAACCAGTAACCTCATTATTGTACTTATCACAGGAAAGGCACAGGATTAGACAGCTGACAGAAACATTGCAGACAGTGAAAAAAGATCAACACAGTGTAATATCAAGAGGCAACAAAGCAAGAAACCCTCATAAATCCAACTTCTGTGTTGTTTCTTTTGACTTTTTTCTTCTTTGTCTAAACAGGGCTTTAATTTTTGATCCATTTTAGGACCATCCCTGAGATTATTCACTGCTTATTAAAAGGAGAAGGTTGCAAATCAAGCTGTTTAAAGTCTAAATATTCAGCAAGATGTTTCACCTCTCAAAAACAAAATGCTGCTCACAAGATTTTAGTTAAGTCTTTGTCCTTGTAAACTGTTACATGCGACAGGGAAAGAAATGCCGTGGACAAATTTCCACATAACAGGTACCTTTAATTTCTCATTCATGTTTATGGATTATGTACACAATTGTGGTTTACTTCACCATTAAATAAAGTTGCTACATCCTATCAGGAATTAAAATGCTGTACTACTATACACTTGCAGATGTATACAGGAATTTTAAAATGCACCACTTCTGTGTATTTGGAATTCTCAAAATAGGACAAATAGCAGCAAACCATTCCAGTCAAAAGCTGCTAATGCAAAAAAAAAAAAAAAAAAAAAAAAAAAAGACGGCTTCAAATTTGTGCATGTTCAACTGTGGAAGTATTATTCAAAACAATATAAACCACTGGATTTAAGGAATTAACCTGGAACTTAACCTGGCTCCCAAAATACATTAGCACTCAAGTTTTCTCCCCCTCCTCCAGAGGCATGTCAATGCAAGGAACCAGTACAGGAATCCAACTCCTTCTGCTGGAGGCACCGACCCTTCTGCGTGACTGTAGGAAAGCAACAACTCTTAACCCTCACCGTTTCTTAGTGTGTACACCCTCCAACCCAATGCTTGCCAATTTATTACATCTTTAAAAAGGGACAGTTTTAAAAGCCAAGGATTAAACAAAATGAATAAAACAAAGCACAGAATCAATTCACCTGTTAAAATGTCAGACTGGTACTTCATTACACTGTAAATTTTAAAGGGGATTTTTAAAAGACCTGGTTAGTTAGATAAGTAATGTAATTCTTAATTATCTACAATGGAATTTCTCGCAAAAAAGCTGATTAAAAATATTCACTTAATATTTTTCATTCACATCAGATCAAAATATGTAACATTAGGGATATGCAAGTTAAAACATTTTCTACACCAAATGAATACACTAATTTACCAAATCAGACCATTTCTGTTGGTTTGTTTTAATATTTACTTATTAGTATCATTCTCACACTTGGGCAATTTATTTTAAGGCTAAAAGTTTTAGGAAGCTTGTATCAAAATCTGTAATGGAGTCTACCACTTCATCATCTGATCCATTTTCTAAAGTATTTTTAGTGCTTTCTTTAAAGAATTTGAATACTGTACCCTTAGCTCTCTCAATATACATTCCACCATAAATTTTGATGCAAGCCATGTTGAACTTTGTCATGCTACAGAAGGGTTTCTTGAGCACTGAGGAACCCCTGTATTCCCCAACCTCCCGCACAGGAACAATAATACAAAGGAAACTTTGATATCATTGTATAATGGGCATTGCACATCCCTAAAAAAAAACCACATGAAAAAACAAACAGTAAGTTGTACCACAATATAGTCAACGGGGAGATTAAGCTCTACTTGGAAATTAGATCACTAAATTCTAGTAGTACGGACAGCTCCTCCTGGAAGTTTGTCTAGCGAGGAAAATACTTTAAGCTTAGTTTTACAGTACAGCTTAACTACTGAATGACCAAATAAAAATAAATATATTTATCACATCAGCTGCTACCGAGATCTGTCGTCTCTTTTCAGGTTTACAAGTTAGTTCTATAAATATACCAACCTTTGCGTGATAGGAGGCCAAAACAAATGATGTGTTCTATTGATTTGGCAACTGTGTCATGACAAAAATTCCAAAGTTTAATTAATTCCCATTAATTACATATAAGGTTCAGAAGATTCTGAATTGCAGCCTTATTATCTAGTATCCTTAGAGAAGATTTATTAAGCACACTTAAGTGATGTTACATAGATACACATTTCTGAAAGAGCCCTACAAAACTTTTCCCAAATGAGGTCACCAATTCAGGCACCAACAGACAGCAGAAAGAAAAACAGGTATAATTATCCGACATAGAACGACACTGTCAACTATTCAGTTAAGTGCCCTATTCCAATTATCCAACTTCTGCCTTCTCAGGTCTGATGTGACCAATGCCAGCCCATGTTCTTAAACCTATGGTACTTCTAGACAACGTATGTAAATTTACAGTATACAATTTGGATTCACCATGCATGAATACTTTGTGTGTAACATTTAATAAGCTCAATCTACATCCAGAATAATTTACATGAAAGGACAATATTTATTTAAACAGAGCTCAATGGGTAACCATGGTATCTGAGTGCATCCAGAGGAAAAGGGGGTCAAATGTGAATTCAAATCAACGGCACTCCCACACTTTTACTGTTTGATCTACACTTCCAGTAACCACATATGGTGCCGTCTTGTGGAAATCTGTGAGAAAGAAAAGTGTATGTTAAAAGAAAAAAAGTGACTGCAGCAATTCACAGTACCACCCTTCCCAAGAGACCCATTCCCCAAAAGGACAATGCACTACTTAAAAAAGAAAAATCAAAACGAGACTAAGTTTTTAAAGGTCCTTGTGGCAGAGGCCATCTTGGTTTTGCCTTCAACTCCTTGATGAAAACCTCATTTTGTCACAACTACAACATGAAAAATGAGAGCCCAAAGTGCATACACTGAGAGGAGTGATAAAATTAGTAATGAACAAGTTCATCTGAAAGCTACCAAGCCTGGGGATGTGGTTGAAGGCAGCGTTATCAGTTCTTGCAAGAGAACTTTACAAAAAGAAGTGCACATCTCTCTCGGCTTTCTTCTGGGACTTAGACTACGGAGACCTGTGCTCAGAGTCTTTTCAGCCACAAAGGACCTCAACTGAGATGAACAGCAACTTGGAAAACATTTGTTCAGATGAAGAGATACCACTGTTCTATTTCCTTCAAGGAAAAAAACTCTCGCCTTTTTTATAAAGGAAATGCTTGGATCCAATCGCACTTGTTGAGCAAGGTAGCATTTTCCTGTCTTGGGTTTTTTAAATGGCAAGTACAATCATATATACAGTTATACAAGACAAGTATTAATATCAATGGATATAAGCTCTGCTCCCATATCCTTTGCTTGTTTTTCCGTTGGAAACAAACTAAAACACTTACATTTCATATATTAGCAATTAAGATGTTCAAGAACTCTGAAACAAGCCCATAATGACCACATCTATACATGTGCTTTACTGCAAAGCAGGGTAATTAGCTGCAAAGTGTCACCATGCAACAGTATTAGGCCGCAGTAAACTAATTTACGCCTGCATAAGATAGTACTGTCCCCGACAGTAATTTACTGCAGTTAAAACGTGCAGATATTGACTGCAGGCATAAATTATTCTCATTCAGCCCAGCCAGCCAGGGGCTGGACTCCTGCCTAGCCACACAGTGCTGCACTTTCACCAACCTCATGCCCCAGCCAGCCCTTCCACCACCTGACACTGCCACCCAGAGCCTGGGGCTGACCCCCCATACCCCCTGCCAGCCCAGGCCTGCTCTGCCTGCACTCAAATTCCTGCTTTCCTACAAGCACATGTAGACACTGTGTGCACCTGGTAGTTTACTCTGGCTCAAACTGCTCTGGAGTTTATTGCTTCACATTAATTGCATGTGTAGATGTGCCCACCCTTATGTATTGCTGGTGTAGGTAGCTTATGAGCCAGGCATGAATAGATCTTTCACAGGCATAAAAGCAAGACTGCTTTTCAGGAAACCTAAAAGCACTAAACACTAATTGATTTTGAATCACATCAACCAGGGGATAACCAATATTGGGAGATTTAGCTGAGAGGGATCAGAGGACTTCGCTGAAACTTTTTGGCAAACTCCAAAAGTCTTTTAGCAAAAGCTAAATATTGAATATTTTGGGTCTGTCGAATTGGCAGCCCTGGGGCTGAATGCAGCCCAAGAGGCATTAGGCGTGTGTCCCCAAAACACTTACCTGGCCACTGCTCTATCTGCTACTACAGCTGGGGTCTGCAGGCTCACCCTCCCTTCTCTGCCTTCCACTTCCTGTTCCCACACCATGGGGGCAGGGGGCAGTGTGGTGTAGTATGGCTGGGAAGCCAAGGGTGAGGCTAGCATGCCCACAAGCCAGGGGACCCACGAGCTCACAGGGCGAGGTGTACGGCTTAGCCTTAAATATTTTAGAGCTGTCCAATTTCTAACAGTCTTGAGGGTTAGATAACCCTTGACTTTGTTACCTCCCTTTTGACTTTACTCCTAAATTCTTCATCTTGAACACAAGCGTGACAAGTGGCAAAAACAAGAGCTCTCCATAACATTCCAACCTCAGTTTAAAAGGAACGTAGTACCAACTCACACCTCTCACACTAAATATCTGGTCTGCACGCTTCAACTTGGAATCAATAAAGTTGGTTTTTGATCGACTCCTTGCGTATCAACAACTGGTATGATTCAAGGTGGGTAAAAATCAATTATTGGATTAAAACATTGGATTTTTTTATTTAAATTAGGGTTTTTTTATTTTTTAAAGGTACTTTAAAAAATAAACATATATAAAGTAGTTTTAATTCAAGATATGTTCAAGTTCAAAGATATCATTATGGAATAGGGATGATAACTTCTAATTATATACTATTTGAGACAATATATTCATGTAACCTTTTTCTCAGGAAAAAATATATAAATAGGTCACAACAGGCCATGAACTATATTTGGGACCCAATCTTATGGGGTTCCCAGAGGCTCCTCTATAGATTAGTAAAGATTGAAGAAAACTACTCTACCCAATGGGACTCCGTGCTCAGTCTAAAAGATCCCATGAAGCATCTGTAATGCTTAGTTTCAGTTCTCAAACTGTGGACTTCTGTCTCCAAAAATAACATCCTTATTAGCAGCAGTATATGAAGATGAGAGAACAGACCTGATAACCTACCCATCAGCCCTATTGTCTCTCTCCAAGTTACCTGTACACAGAGTCAAGCCCTTACCTCTCTCTAAAAGTTTCAAGAAGTTAAATGAATAGAGGATTGTTGGGGGGGAGTAGATCTGGGCAAGGAGGAGGAGTCTGGAGACAAATGCAAGGAGGGAGGGGCAGTAGAAACAAAAGAACAACATTTTGAGCAGAGCATTCCAGAAGTCTTGAGGGAGAAGTTTCTGAGTATAGCCTCTCCACTGATTTGAGATCTAGTAAGGGAATGCTATGGTAGAAGGGAAAACCTATCATGGCAGCAGGCTTGCCAGGCCACAAAAAAGAACCCGTTTGGGGATTTTTTAATGAAGTTCCTCTACCCATGGATAAGACAGGCACGAGTGCAAAATGCAAACAGTGCAACAAAGAAATGCAAGGCCTGGTTGCCCAAATGAAACTTCACCATGAGATATGCTCCTTCTCAGGAGGAAGCTGCTTTGAAGATCATCCCTCCAGAATGCCAACTATAATAAATTTCAGAGCTAAGGGTGAACCATTCAAGAAATATATGTTTGCCAATGAGGTTTTAAAGGAAATCACACCAGTGAACTGGTGGAAGTCACTCAAGCACCTGAATCCATCAGAGACTAAAAGCTGGATTGTCACTCAATAACAGCAGTAGCTTCTTCTGCAGGTATAGAAAGAATAGTTTCTTCCTTTGGACTAATTCACTCTAAACTGAGAAACTGCTTGGAAACTGAAAAAGCAGAAAACCTTGTCTTTTCCGGTATGAATAAACAGGAAGAGGAAAGTGAAGACTGAGTTTGCTACATAACCCAGTATTTTAAGTATCTCATGTTGACCTGGATGAAATAATCTACTTAAATTTTTGTTATAAAATACATTTCACATTTATAACTTAGATAGTTAAAAATTCAAAAATACATATGCTTGTTTTGTTAAAATAATTATACATGCTTGTTGTTGAAAAAAAATCCAAATATACATCAGCTTGTTGTTTTAGTTAAATAAAACAAATTTAAAATGTCTGTTTTTGGTGACAGTCACTATTGTTGTCCTAACACAGCGTGGCAAAATATCCCCCAAATATCCACAATCAATCTAGTGAATTCAAGATAGTTCACCTCCAAATGACTTCAAGTATCTGCTTCAAATAACTTTGGTAAATAAAATAACCAAATCATAACTTAGTTTTCTGATGTAGCTACAAAATGAATCTGGAAAAAATATCAAAATCAATGACTGCTTTAAAATGTATAGTGTGTACTTTCTAAAAATGAAGCCTACATCTGTCTATAAGTTGTAAATAATATCTATTAAGGTCATATCAAACAAGAATGCACTTTTTGTAGAAAACAGTGATTAAATCAAGGCTTCCTGACCAGTGATTTAAACAGATATGATTTAAATCAAATCCACCTTGATGTGATTCACATAAGATAGCAAGTGACTGTCAGATGGTGATTTTCAAAATCAGCCACCAACCTGAGATGAATCTGAATGAGGGAGATAAAACATGTCTGAATGTTTTAAACAAGTGACTAACCTTACAAAATTCCTATGAAGTAGAAGTCTTTTTTACTAAGTTTTTACCTCCTCCCCCTGCAACATTTCCCACATTGCTGATGTATCTTAATTTTAAATAAACTTTTGGGATAATTCTGAGCACCTGCATCACCAATGGCAGCACAGCTTAGGGACAGGACATAAACTGCAATTACAAAAAGCAGATCAAGTACAAAGAGGTCCCACATTTAAATCTTCAGAAGGGTATTTCTGTGCCTCAAATGCACTCATGAAAGTGTGGAAAGGCTGTAACTTTGATTCCATACTCTGCAGCAAATACATACCCAAAGAGGTAACAAAGTGTTCGTGCGCATTGAGGCTTTTCATGCATCGTTTGTTCTTGTAGTCCCAAACACGTAGGGTCTTGTCATCAGCACAGCTCAAAATAAATTTCCCCCCAGAATGGAACAGAACTCCACGTACCCAGTTATCATGGCCCACCTTATGAAGAAGCAGAAATAAAAAAAAGTGAGAAGATCTAGGGGAAAAATATATTAAGTTTTCTTCTTAAATTGGTCACATATGCATGGAATTTGCACCAAAGCTATTTTTCCCAGAACACTGTTCTCTAGTTCTCTCAAATCTACTAAACCTTAATATTTATTAAAAATTGGTTATTAGAATAACACCAATGCCACTGAAAATGAGAATTCCTGTTCTGCCCTGAAGTGTCCTGTATTGGGGATTTTACCAAGGGTGGAATGACAACTGGTAATCTAAATGCACTGCAACACTAGGCCACCCCTTACACCCTTTTGAATGGTGCTCGAGTCTCAAGACAAGGACAAGTCTTTAGGCACTCAAGTTCCGAGACGTGAACCGAAACTGCCACATAACCATACCACAGTACTCCATTCTGTGGAATGCAATTGTTACCACAAAATTTGTCTTAAGAATATTATTTCCTAACAATACCAACAAAAGAAATACGAAGCTACTACAGCGCACTTGTTAAATTATTTAGAATCCATTTGATTTGCTTTCAAAAAGGGGAGTTTGATTAGTGCATTTCAAAATAAACACTTAAGATCATTTTGTGTTAAATCACTAAAACTATCAGTATGTCTGCAAATATTAAAACACAAAAAACTTACAAGTGTCATAAGGCACATGCCAGTGCTAATGTCCCACATCTTAATGGTTTTGTCTCTGGATCCAGACAGCAGAAAAGGCCCAGGCTTACCGCTTTTCTTAGTCTACAGAAACAATTAGATTTTTAAATGTATATTTTCCATACAAAGAAAACATGTAGAGACCTTAAAGATGGTGCAATTTGAATGATTTTTTCAAATGAAATGGAAAGCAGACTGTTAAATGACAAGGTTAACACAATAAGGCATACCAGTGCCTAATTAAAATAAAGATTTGTCAGAATTTCATTATTATAACACTAACAGCACAAACACTAAATCACTGCAAAGCTTACACAAGAAAATAAGTTTCTCTCCTACAGTCCCAAACCATGTTTCCGTTTAGGAGACTAGAGATCTATTTCAGTTTTGCAAAAATCAGAACTTCTCTTTTAAAGGAAGGTGAATAATGACTAATACTTCTTCATAACAAATCCAAATAAGCCACTGTTTTGAGTGCCCTATCACGAACACTGAACCATCAACACGATTCTTTTCATGATCCTAATTTTTCCTCTCTCACCACTACCCCCCCCCCAGACTATCCAAAAACACATTTTGAACTTACTAAAATCTGGGCCAAATATGAAAGCAAGATTTGATCCTCAGGAACAAAGTGTCTCAACTTTACAGTTAATAGATTCACTTTCTTCTTTTCAAAAGGTAGATAATATAATCCAGTATTATTTATTTGATTTATGTTTGTAGGTGATCAGTCCAGAAGAGGGCAAGAGAGCACTTCTTTTGACAATTACCAGGGCAAAAAAGGAAATCTGCTAGCATTTGGGATTTATTTAAAACAACAACTTTAATTACTTTAAGTATTCTTAGGAAATGAATAAGATCGTTTTGACTGACATTGTTTGTCCAAACTTGTCAATTTTTCAAGTTCCTTATAGCTTACATTTATCTACTTCTTCCCTGTAGTTCAGCTAAACAAAGAACTTCCTCTAGCAGAAACAAGTGCTCTCTACGGAGTAGCTGAATTGCTATGCTATTTTCACTAAAGGTGGTTTTGTTTTTGTTTGGGGTGTTGTTGTGTTTTGTTTTTTTGGGGGGTTT
>NW_005841850.1:4652650-4654106 GCF_000455745.1 Alligator sinensis | reverse complement strand
GGGGGGGGGGGAAGTGGGTGTTTTTGCAAACCAGAGCAAGCCTTCCTTGATGATTTGCCTCTAGAAACAAAAGATTTGAGGTATATAGTTGAATATGGCAGAACCGAAAGAAGGAATTCTCATGTCAATCTTTCCTGTACTAGAGCTTTTGGCCAAAGCTCAGCTCAAGAGAAGTCCCAACAGGTCTTTGATAACAATGCCTGGCTGCCTGCTTCTGAACTGCATGAACACCCCCTCACATCTGAACATCTTTCAAATGATGAACACCTGAACACTCATGAGCTCCCTTCCATGAATGCACTGCAGGATGATCACTGGGGCTGCCTCAAACCCTAACAGTTCTCACCCTTCTCCCCAAAAGTAGAAGTAGCTGCACACCATCCCTCCCAATAATCAGGTTAGAGTTAGCACCCAGTTTACACTAAAGTAAGGGCATTTCCACTATGAATTGTCAAGTGGCATTAACCATACCCCAAATTATACTTCTACTCTCATATATATATATATATATATATATATATACACACACACACTTTCATACCTCTGCTACATCCAAATCTTATAAAAAGTGGAATACCTTTGATATGTTATCTAGCCATCAGTGCGTAAAAGAATATTCTAAACCGTCTGTTGCATTTGTATTGTATGCAATACAATCGCTATAAGCACGAATACGCTACCTCTGATCCTGTGGCTTCCGATATGGTGGAGTATGAGCTCTCGGGAGCCCAAGAAATGCATTCTACCACATGCTCATGTTCTCGGAGCTCAGCTTTGCACTCCTTTGTTGCTACTACCCAAACACGCACCGTCTGGTCATTAGAACAACTGGCAATCAGGGTGCCATCTTGGTTAGGCCGCACCATGCGCACCCATTCTCTGTGTCCCGTAAAAGTCTTCACACAATAACTGTAAGAGAAGAAATGCAGGCTCTGACTCAACTGAACACATGACTATATAAACTGGTGTACACCAGTTTTTATAGTTTACAAACATTATGACTAAGGTGGGCGATTTAAGAACAACAGGCATTAAAGTGCCCATTAAACATGACTGAAAAGGCTAGAGAAAACAGATGCAACTCATGGAAAAGAAAGACATCAAATAAGAAAGACAAGGCAGCTAAAATAAGCAGAGATGGGAAGGAAGAGAAGTAATGAAGTGGAGGGAGCCTAAGGAAAGGCAATAATACTGAGAAAGTTAGAAGTCTTTAAAATGCTTGCTTCTAATCAGATATGTAGAAACCTACAGAATACAACAATATTTGATCTGTGGTTCAAAGCATAGGGGGAAAGCAAGTTAAGTGGGAGGGGGCTACATACTGAAAGACTGAAAACTGATAGTGTAGAGTTATGGAGAAAGGCCTTTGTGTTCACATCAAGAAGGGTGAAGTTGGCTGTAACCAATTACACCCTTCCAAAATCTATAACAACCCAGTCCAACTGATTCACAACCA